>NC_048581.1:71458301-71710801 GCF_013265735.2 Oncorhynchus mykiss
ACTACTGGATTCTAAACTGCCTCTGGAAGCAATGTCAGCACAATAACTGTTCATCGTGAGCTTCATGAAATGGGTTTCCGTGGCCGAGCAGCTGCACACAAGCCTAAGATTACCATGCGCAATGCCAAGCGTCAGCTGGAGTGGTGTTAAGCTCGCCGCCATTGGACTCTGGAGCAGTGGAAACGCGTTCTCTGGAGTGATGAATCACACTTCACCGTCTGGCAGTCCAACGGACGAATCTGAGTTTGACCAGGAGAACACTACCTGCTCGAGTGCATAGTACCAACTGTAAAGTTTGGTGGAGGAGGAATAATGGTTTGGGCTAGGCCGCTTAAATCCATGAGGTTAAATCTTAACTCTACAGTATACAATAACTGTGCTTCCAAGTTTGTGGCAACAGTTTGAGGAAGGCCCTTTCCTGTTTCAGCATTACAATGCCCCCACCACAAAGTGAGGTCCATCCAGAAATGGTTTGTCGAGGTCAATGTGGAAGATCTTGAATGGTCTGCACAGAGCCCCGACCTCAACCCAATCTAATACCTTTGGGATGAATTGGAACGCCGACTGTGAGCCAGGCCTCATTGCCCAACATCAGTGCCCGACCTCACTAATGCTCTTGTGGCTGAATGGAAACAAGTCCCCGCAGCAATGTTCCAACATCTAGTGGAAAGACTTCCTAGAAAAGTAGAGGATGTTATAGCAGCAAAGGGGGGACCAACTCCTTATTAATGCGTGTTATTTTGGAATGAGATGTTCGGTGTCCACATACTTTTGGTCTTGTAGCGTATCTCAGATCCCTAGATAATCATTGTATCAATTACAAAATTCTCAACAAAAAATAGAATTTGCCTTAAAGTACTTAAAGTAACTTTTTCAAAGTACCCGTGTCTCTGCCCTAGATAGAGGTTGAGTTAGAACTGAGGTGGTAATCTTTGTGACCTGTGCAGTCGTCATTAAGGAGATAATGAAATACACTGTATATCCCTGAGTTAAAGCCCTCAGTTTCAGCCTCTGTCTTAGAGTTCCTGTCTCCACCTCCAAGTTTCAGTTTAAAGGGTTCAAGTCTGGTAGCAGCAGTTGTGACACACACTCTGACAGGTCATCAGGCCCCATCTTTGCTCATCTCCTGCACTTCTCTTAACAGATCAGGCCCACCTTGTCACCACCAAATGAAAACATCAGAATCCCATTATGTCCCCCCCTTCTCCACATTACCTTAACCTTCCTTTACTTCTGTCTGTTGTCAGGCAGGCACAGAGCACAGATGCCAGTTAGATTCTTCCATTCTCTCGCTCTCTTTCACTGTCTCTGCTTTGCTCTTTTGCTCTATCTCTCTCTCTCTTTCTATCCCTCCCTCTCTTGATGATTCTCTGTCAGCAGCTGGCTGCAGGTATGGCCTCACAAACGCCAGAATGAGGTGTGATTTGGTCCTAGTCAAAACTCAGGGGACTCCATTTAGTTGTGTTATGCCACCTGTGTGCAGGTTGGAACATTCTGGACTAGAGGCACACAATCAGGATTCAAGTTTTGTCAGGGACAATCACGATTTACCACAGAAGATTTTTCTTTAGTTCACGTGTTTCATCATCCTAGGGGAGTCGTGGGTGACCTTGTTCTCCAAGGTTTGTTGCAG
The DNA here is from genome assembly GCF_013265735.2 of Oncorhynchus mykiss. Taxonomy (NCBI): domain Eukaryota; kingdom Metazoa; phylum Chordata; class Actinopteri; order Salmoniformes; family Salmonidae; genus Oncorhynchus; species Oncorhynchus mykiss. Next base: position 71,459,935 of record NC_048581.1, read on the forward strand.
ACGACAACTCTCTATTGTCTTCTTTTTGCAACCTTTCTAACAGAAAGAGAAAAGGAAACAAATAAAGAAACAACCAAAGACAGAGAGGAGGAGGAGGAGGAGGAGGAGGAAGGAAAGAGAGAATAGGAGACAAGCCTCAGCTCCATTGTTTTAGTGACTGTCCCTCCCATAAAGAATGGTGGAACTGATGGTGTCTGTCAGGGGCTAGCAGGTTGTTATCCAACTATTATATCACATTTATCTTCATTCCCATTTGCCCGACACAGTCCCTGAAAGCTCATTTGTCAAGCGGAGGGAGCAGCTTTCTTGCATTTATAAACCTTGTCTCCTGGAGGATGTACTGGGAAACAGAGTGTGTGACATGACAAGGGGGGCGGGACGGGGTGGCAACTGGCAGCTACTTAACTTGGCACAGCCTGGAATAATCCATGCATGGGCTCCCTGAAGAGAAGAGATGGCAGTATGTGATTTATTGGGTGTGCATCATCCTCATCTCTCCCTCCTCACCTCGCCTCAAATTGAGTTGTGCTCCAAATTGGATGTTTGATGAAAATGCATGGTGTCAGTGGGAGATTGGCTCAGTCATGTCTAATATGACTATCCAACCTGTGTCTGTTGGTCGTCATGTGTAGAAATTGCCCAGTGCCGTCTGTCATTGAGGTGTTTCTGCAGGACTGCTCCCAGGAGCCTCCTCATAGGTTAAAAAAACCAGATTAGCAGGATTTCAGGGGAAGAGACGTAGCGGATGTTTATGCAGTCTAGTTATTACTACCCGGAGGAGATGTCTGAATGGATGTTCTGATACAATGCTGACTTCCTGTGGGAAATACTGCTGGGCGGCTGAGGTGATCAGGGGTGCCCCGGAACATTCTTTTGGTTGTCTTCCTGATTCTGAAATAACTTCAGTGGAGACAGATAGTGTGTGTGGATAGCCATTGATTGTCTTATGAAAGTTAGACTGAAATGTGTGGTTGACTAAAGTGAGATTGTGGAAAGATATAAGCTGCCCTCTATGAACTGCTGAACTACTTCTTTCACTGGTCAAATTGGTCACTGTGTTGGTCTGTGTTTACTGTCAGCTCCCTAGTGCTGCAAAAATGTTTAGTTATTCCATCTGTTTGAGTTATTTCATCCCACATCACATTGAGCCTGTCTCTCTCTGCTCACGCCTGAGGCTGCTCCATATGTGTGGATTCCACCCTGTTGCTTTAATGCCAGTTCTTTTTATGTTAGTGAGACAGAGGGTTCTTTTAAAAGTGGCATTGCCAAAAACTTTGAATGACAAATGAATCAGTTGTCTTATCTGCTGTCTGGAGCCTTGCCTATTGTCTCTAAATCCTCTGTTCTTCTACCTGTGGCTCTCTTTGTCTGTCGCCCAGACTGGCCACAGGAGCAGGATTGTAGGGGATTAACTAGCCATGAGCCGGTAGGAGGGAATGAGGGTGGGAGGGATGAAGGGAGGAAACGACTCAAGCCCTGGATTGATTTGCCTGCATGCTGATTGGTGCGGTGAGCCTTCGTTAATTTCCCCTGTTCCTTCCACAGCGTTTCCCTAGTGATTGAGTGTGGGCTCGTCAGTTGTTGTTTGGTGGCGTCGTGGAATTTGAAAGCCGTCGTCATTAGGATTTACAGCAGCAGCCAGGCAGGGAGGCAAGCCGGAGGAAACACAGGCTCAGATCACACGCTACCTCTAATTAACGCCACACACTCCAAATTGCTTGTAAATAAAGATGAATTGCTTAGGGAATGTAAAAGACGCTGGCAATGAATTTATCATACATTTAGCCTACCAGGCCAGCCTGTGGGATATGGGGGGGACATGTCTGTCACGCCCACACCCCTCCCTATAAACGTGAGATAACAACTCAGTCCCAGACAACCCAGTGGGGTACACCTAAATCTGCCTCCACCCTGCCCATCACTCATGGGTCTGATCTCAGATAGTGCTTTCACACACATGCTCATAAAACCCTCCTCCTGAAATGATCTGTTCAGGGGATGTACACTCACTCCCCATAGCAGTCCTCAATTACTCCCAAATAAACAATGTCCCTAATTTATTTGGTATTATCTCTGTCTCATTCCGCAGCCTGCCGTGAGCCGATGTGAAAGGGCGCCCTCCACCACTACCAGCCCACAATACAATTGTCAGCAATTACTTGTCATAGTCACTTTTCTTTCCACTTAGCAGCATCATTCTGATCCTTTGGCGAATTAGGTGGGAAACATGACATACAATGTATGATAAATGTTAACTTAGCCAAAGGAAGAGTAAATTAGATCTTAGAAATGGATCCTGTCAGGTTGAATAGCAGACAGACAGCAGCTCGTGCTCTGTCTCACCACTGGGGGGTACTCTTGCACCATGCTTTGTAGGGAGAAAACGGTCTGTTGAATACTGTAGAGAAAGGCTATGCTCACAATTAGACACCTTTGCTATGTGGGTTCTGGAGCAAGGGTTTGTTTCTTGTTTGACAGAACATTTCAAAGTCAGAAGCCATGTCATTCTAACCTCGGAGGAAGTGGAAACAGTCAGTACTCCAGGACCTGTTGGAGTGATATGAGACCCACATTCAACACATGCTGGTCTCCTGTACTTGCGTGACCTTGAAAATCATCTGAGACAAGTTGTCAGCTACTGGTCACTTTCTATTCATTCCACTTGAACTGTAAAATTGCTGGCTGTTCCCAGACAAACTGAATTCTCCATCTCTCAATCACCAGTGGTCACCCTCTCTCTACTCTCCATCCCCCATGTGCAGTCAATACATATATTACATGTAATGACCTGCTCTGGCAGAGGGGTACAGTGGGGATGAAAGAGGGGAATATATGGGGATGTCCTAGCAGCTGGGCTGAATCCTGGCTAGACCCTGCCATATACCAGAGGGGGCTGACTGGGCTGAGAGCTGAGGATGGCCAAACCAGCATACCAGTAATCACCATGGTGCCACTATCACCTCAGTGTCATACTCTCCTTTGCGGAGTGAGATTGCCGCTGCAACAGTAACGATAGCCATCTCGTGCCGGAGGGAGTCTGGTGCGGTGCGGGGAGCTCCTCACCTCCCTCGGTCTGGGAGATTGCTTCCCGTTACTGGTGCTCCCCGGTATTTCCGCTCCGCTGCAACATGAATGGATATCAAGCGGAGCAGTCTGGCTTTAAGGGAGCAGGAGGCAGCAGTCATAAATATTAATTATCTTGACGAATTGTTTGCACTCCATATTTCTGTTGACATGGGGGCTGTGTAGGAATTTGTATGGGTGAGGTAGGACGGATGGTGGGGCGGAGGGCTATGTGTGTTATGCAGAGTAGGACACAGATGGGCAATGAGGCGGTGACGGTGACCTTTTTACCTGCTGCTCAGGTGTCAATGTGATTAAGGGTTGGATTTTCAGTCACACAGGCCATTGCTGGGGCATAAATTGGCTTACAGAAGCACTGGGCCTACACTAACACAAAGACCAGGTAGTCTACTCGCAGTATAATTGCTAGGTCAGGTAGTCTACTCGCAGTATAATTGCTAGGTCAGGTAGTCTACTCGCGGTATAATTGCTAGGTCAGGTAGTCTACTCGCGGTATAATTGCTAGGTCAGGTAGTCTACTCGCAGTATAATTGCTAGGTCAGGTAGTCTACTCGCAGTATAATTGCTAGGTCAGGTAGTCTACTCGCAGTATAATTGCTAGGTCAGGTAGTCTACTCGCAGTATAATTGCTAGGTCAGGTAGTCTACTCGCGGTATAATTGCTAGGTCAGGTAGTCTACTCGCGGTATAATTGCTAGGTCAGGTAGTCTACTCGCAGTATAATTGCTAGGTCAGGTAGTCTACTCGCAGTATAATTGCTAGGTCAGGTAGTCTACTCGCAGTATAATTGCTAGGTCAGGTAGTCTACTCGCAGTATAATTGCTAGGTCAGGTAGTCTACTCGCAGTATAATTTCTAGGTCAGGTAGTCTACTCGCAGTATAATTGCTAGGTCAGGTAGTCTACTCGCAGTATAATTGCTAGGTCAGGTAGTCTACTCGCAGTATAATTGCTAGGTCAGGTAGTCTACTCGCAGTATAATTGCTAGGTCAGGTAGTCTACTCGCAGTATAATTGCTAGGTCAGGTAGTCTACTCGCAGTATAATTGCTAGGTCAGGTAGTCTACTCGCAGTATAATTGCTAGGTCAGGTAGTCTACTCGCAGTATAATTGCTAGGTCAGGTAGTCTACTCGCAGTATAATTGCTAGGTCAGGTAGTCTACTCGCAGTATAATTGCTAGGTCAGGTAGTCTACTCGCGGTATAATTGCTAGGTCAGGTAGTCTACTCGCGGTATAATTGCTAGGTCAGGTAGTCTACTCGCGGTATAATTGCTAGGTCAGGTAGTCTACTCGCGGTATAATTGCTAGGTCAGGTAGTCTACTCGCGGTATAATTGCTAGGTCAGGTAGTCTACTCGCGGTATAATTGCTAGGTCAGGTAGTCTACTCGCAGTATAATTGCTAGGTCAGGTAGTCTACTCGCAGTATAATTGCTAGGTCAGGTAGTCTACTCGCAGTATAATTGCTAGGTCAGGTAGTCTACTCGCAGTATAATTGCTAGGTCAGGTAGTCTACTCGCAGTATAATTGCTAGGTCAGGTAGTCTACTCGCAGTATAATTGCTAGGTCAGGTAGTCTACTCGCAGTATAATTGCTAGGTCAGGTAGTCTACTCGCAGTATAATTGCTAGGTCAGGTAGTCTACTCGCAGTATAATTGCTAGGTCAGGTAGTCTACTCGCAGTATAATTGCTAGGTCAGGTAGTCTACTCGCAGTATAATTGCTAGGTCAGGTAGTCTACTCGCAGTATAATTGCTAGGTCAGGTAGTCTACTCGCAGTATAATTGCTAGGTCAGGTAGTCTACTCGCAGTATAATTGCTAGGTCAGGTAGTCTACTCGCAGTATAATTGCTAGGTCAGGTAGTCTACTCGCAGTATAATTGCTAGGTCAGGTAGTCTACTCGCAGTATAATTGCTAGGTCAGGTAGTCTACTCGCAGTATAATTGCTAGGTCATTTCCTGCTTGGCACCTGTGGCGTCTGGCAGCTTACATTTTTCTCTTCATCTAAAGGAAACAGACGACATACAGTACAGAATAATAGATAGCAACTATTTATCATGTTTCCTTAACTGTTTTACTGTTTCACTTGAGTTTTAATGTTCTTAATACAAATCAAAGTTTATTTGTCACGTGCGCCGACTACAACCTTACAGTGAAATGCTTACAAGCCCTAACCAACAGTACAATTTTTAAGTAAAAAATATGTTTTAGGTAAACAATAGATAAGTAAAGAAATAAAAATTTAAAACAGTGAAAATAACGTGGCTATATACAGGGGGTACCAGTACAGAGCCAATGTGCGGGAGCACCGGTTAGTCGGGCTGATTGAGGTAATATGTACATGAATGTATAGTTAAAGTGACTATGCATAGATGATAAACAGAGAGTTGCTGCAGTGTAAAAGAGGGGTTGGCGGTTGGGAGGGCACACAATGCAAATAGCCTGGCTAGCCATTTGATTACCTGTTCAGGAGTATTATGGCTTGGGTGTAACAGCTGTTGAGAAGCCTTTTGGTCCTAGGTTTGGCGCTCCGGTACCGCTTGCCATGCGGTAGCAGAGAGAACAGTCCATGACTGGGGTGGCTGGGGTCTTTGACAATTTTTAGGGCTTTTCTCTGACACCTCCTGGTGTGGAGGTCCTGGATGGCAGGTAGCTTAGCCCCAGTGATGTACTGGGCCGTACGCACTACCCTCTGTAGTGCCTTGCGATCGGAGGCCGAGCAGTTGCCATACCAGGCAGGGATGCAACCAGCTCTCGATGGTGCAGCTGTAGAACCTTTTGAGGATCTCAGGACCCATGCCAAATATTTTTTGTCTCTTGAGGAGAAATAGGTTTTGTCGTGCCCTCTTCACGACTGGCTTGGTGTGTTTGGACCATTCTAGTTTGTTGTTGATGTGGACACCAAGGAAGTTGAAGCTCTCAACCTGCTCCACTACAGCCCCGTCGATGAGAATGGGGGTGTGCTCGGTCCTCCTTTTCCTGTAGTCCACAATAATCTCATTTTGTCTTGACTACGTTGAGGGATAGGTTGTTATTCTGGCACCACCTGGCCAGGTCTCTGACCTCCCTATAGGCTGTCTCGTCATTGTCGATGATCAGGCCTACCACTGTTGTGTCGTCTGCAAACTTAATGATGGTGTTGGAGTTGTGCCTGGCCATGCAGTCGTGGGTGAACAGAGAGTACAGGAGGGGACTGAGCACGCACCCCTGAGAGGCCCCCGTGTTGAGGATCAGCATGGCGGATGTGTTGTTACCTACACTTACCAACTGGGGGCGGCCTGTCAGGAAGTCCAGGATCCAGTTGAAAAGGAAGGTGTTTAGTCCCAGGATCCTTAGCTTAGTGATGAGCTTCGAGGGCACTATGGTGTTGAAAAGTGTTCCTTTTGTCCAGGTGGGAAAGGGCAGTGTGGAGTGCAATAGAGATTGCATCATCTGATCTGATCTGTTTGAGCGGTATGCAAATTGGAGTGGATCTAGGGTTTCTGGATAATGGTGTTAATGTGAGCCATTACCAGCCTTTCAAAGCACTTCATGGCTACGGGCGTGAGTGCTACGGGTCTGCAGCTAGTGAGAGAGAGAGAGAGTGTGAGAGAGATCTGTTCTGGGTGGTGTAATGTCCTGTTTTCCTCCCATAGGTGGCATGTCTGATCAGGGTGCCTACTGAGGTGGTGAAACAGAGGACGCAGGCCTCGCTGTCCTCCAACACCTACCAGGTGCTGCTGGCCACTCTCAGAGAGGAGGTAGGCCGACACCATGACCCATCAATGCTACAATATTTGTTTTTGCATTCTCTCCATATGTTTCATGCATGTTTGTGTATCCAGACTGTGTGTGGTGTGTGTTCCCTAACACCTATCTTATCCTTGTGCAGGGTGTCAGAGGCTTGTACAGGGGCTACAATAGTACGGTACTCAGAGAGGTAGGCCTGGTATCCCACACACACCTACCTTCTACACTGACTCTGCCAAAAGTACATCAAAGCTTTCTCATTGCATTAGCCTCTATCAAACATCATTGGCAGCTTCATGGACTTGGTAGTTTTTTGTCCCTCAAATGCTTGTGTGTTTGTGTGTGTGTGTGCGCGCAGCCTGTACCACGGTAACATGCCAGGCAGTGTACTTGTAGACTGAGACTATTCAGAATGGATTAATTCATGATAACTGTGAAAGACGGTTGTATTTTCTCCCATTATTCCTCTGAAAGCCTTTTAAATCCCGCTGGGCAGAGAGGAGTGGATGGAATCACTCAACTATTGGGTTTTTCTCTGTTTCATTTTGCACAATTACTTAACCGAGACCGGTTCCCTCTAATGGAATATCTTGATTAATTAAAGTAATTAGAGATTTTATAAATGCAAAACAAAACAAGGAGTAAAAAAAGGAGAGATTGAACATTGAACCAGTCCTCTTGATGATGTCTCACCTTTGTAGTGGAGCGCCTACTATGCTCCCACTCTTTGTTTCATTATCTGCTAGTTAATTGCACCTGCAGAGCAGGTCATGTGGGATGGATTCAGGAACGCTGCACCCCACAGGCTTTTTTCTTCTCTCTAATTTTCATTAGAATGAGAGAGAAACCACGAGAGGGGGGAAGAAAAATAGTATGTGAGGGTGACAGTTGTTCTCCCCTCTCTTTTTTGGGTACTGTCCCCTACCGCTGTGCTAGCCTGTACTTATTTTCTGCCTCACTAAACCGATGTTATTCACGCAAATTCCATCTGGACAGTGAGGAAAAAAAGGACAACAAGGCTCTGTGATTTCTCCAAGGGGCTGTGAATAAATGAATACATTTGGAGGCTGGCACCCGGCCTGTGTGCATACTAAGGGCCAGATGAAACGGCGGGGAGAGGGGCAGAGGAGTGCGCAGGATCCTCCTCGTGATTGGCTTTGACGTGTGGCAGGATGGTAATTCATTTTCTCATCCGGCTATCCGCTATCTCATCCTGCTCGGCGACCCTGTCAAGATAACTTTGTTTATCCCGAGCAGTGCTCCCCCAGTACGGTTACCTAATTGAGGTCCTCTCCGTGATGTATATTCATTAAGGATCCTTCAGAAGTGATTTCTGATGGCAGAGATCTCTCAGGTGACTGCAGGAGGCCGGAGGGAGTGTGGCTGTGGCCAGGTCGAGGGGTATGAGCAGTAGGGAGGGATGGACTAATTCACAGCTGACATGATAATGTTAGGTAGCACATCAATCTCTTAATGTATTTATATCTTCAGATCTATCATTTTCTAAATGTAATGTTTGCTCTTTGTAAAGCTGAGGTAGGATTTAAGTTTCAGACAGTAGGAAATACCCAAGGCCAGGGGTCCTCAACTCTGACCCTACGACGTCCGGAGCCTGTTGCTTTTCTTTTCTACCTGATAATTAATTGCACACACCTGGTGTCCCAGGTCTAAATCAGTCCCTGATTTGGAACAATGAAAACATTTAGTGGAACTGGCATCGAGGTCCAAAGTTGAATTTGAGGGCCCTGTGCCTAAATGAGAAATGCATAAATGCAAGCAAAGTGATTTCGCTTTGTCTGTGCCAAAAGAAAGTACTTAAATCCAAATACAGGTTCTGGGGAATAATTTGTTTGGATTCCTATGCACTAGGCTGTTAGTTGCAATTGTTGTCCATTTCAATCATTGTAAATCACCACCATTAGTATTATGTAAATGCTCAACATTTAATTAAGGCCTTGCTTAGGTCTTTTGTTAATGTACTTTGGCATGTTCCCAGTTTGGGGGGTTTACGGTACGTTCTCTCGCCTCACCACCTGTTCAGAGTACTGTTCCTGTTCACCACTAGAGGGCAGAAGAAGATTATTCCACTCAGAATCGTATTATTTATATTTAACCTTTATTTAACTAGGCAAGTCAGTTAAGAACAAATTCTTATTTACAATGACGGCCTTCAGGGGAACAGTGGGTTAACTGCCTTGTTCAGGAGCAGAATGACAGATTTTGTATCTTGTCAGCTCGGGGATTCGATCTAGCAACCTTTCAGTTAATGGCCCAACGCTCTAACCACTAGGCTACCTGGCGCCCCTAATACTATGTTCTGAGAGCCCTTGCCTTCCTCTACTCTCCAAACTGGCGTTATGACATTTATGAGCACCAATCACCCTGATGAAATTGATAGGCTTTTTTCTGCATGACAGTAGTGAACATGTTTGAGTGCCATTATACTCTGGCATAACACAAGAATTTATCTTGGAGTTGAGCTAGACTGCTTCAATTACTTTTTCATTAATGAGCTTCAATTATGTTATTCGCTAGTAATTTAGTCATTTTCTAGTTTGCATTGAGGAGGGCTGTGTAAGTGAAGCAGACTGTCATTGCTCTGACAAGGTGAAATGATAGAGCTGCATTATCCTCTCTAACCCTCAAGAACAGCTCAATACTCCTATTGCTCTCCCTTTCTCTCTCTCTGTCTTTGCCTCTCTGTGTCTCTCTCTTCCCCCTCTTTGTCTCCTTCTCTCTCACCCAACTGTGGGCTCTTGTCTCCCAGTGACAGAGAGCGAGAAAGAGTGAGCGACCTGTCTTCCGTGCATCTGTCTGACAGGAACAAAAGTGTGATGATTTATGTGTCCCAGGTCCTCCTCCCAATAACACAGGGCTGGAACAGCCGTCTGGAGCACTGAACTGAAAGACAACCTGCAGTCTCTCTCTCTCTGTCTGTCTATCTGTCTCTCTCGCTTACTCACTCTCTCTCTGCCTCAGCAGACAGGAGCTGGCATCCAGCTCAGGGAGAGCGACCAGTCTTACCAAACGCATTACTCCTCTATCCTGCTCTTCTGGGCTGAGACTCCAGAAGGAGTTGCTCTCCCTTGGGGCATATCTTTCTCTTAAAGCAGTCATATGTAACTATACATTGTCACCAAAGTAAATACACTTTAACTGCACAGGTAGGGCAACTTTGACTATATAAATGAACTCCTCTGTTCTCCTCTCCCTCTCACTCAAGCCTTCTCTCTCCTTTTCTCCCTCAAACACTGTGGACATGAGGGCCTTTGGCCCCTGTGGCTCAGGTCTAACCCCAGTTGTTTTAATTGTTCTATCATTTACCTTCCTTCTCTGCCTCAGTCACAGTGGAAAATGTGTGTGTTCTGATGCAATAATGGTGTTATACACTGAGTATATATGACATTATGAACATCTGCTTTTTCCATGACAGACTGACCAGGTGAATCAGGTGAAAGCTATGATCCCTTATTGATCTCACTTGTTAAATCCACTTCAAGCAGTGTAGGTGAAGGGGAGGAGACAGGTTAAACAATTGTTAAGCCTTGAGACAATTGAGACAGGCATTGTATATGTGTGCAATGGTTAGGGCCAGTTTGCGCTGTTCTGTGAAGGGAGTATTACACAGCGTTGTACGAGATCTTCAGTTTCTTGACAATTTCTTGCATGGAATAGCCTTCGTTTCTCCGAACAATAATAGACTGATGAGTTTCAGAAGAAAGTTATTTGTTTCTGGACATTTTAAGCCTGTAATCAAACCCACAAATTATTTTTTGTATTTCTGATCAATTTGATGTTACAGTGGGGCAAAAAAGTATTTAGTCAGCCACCAATTGTGCAAGTTCTCCCACTTAAAAATATGAGAGAGGCCTGTAATTTTCATCATAGGTACACTGCAACTATGACAGACAAAATGAGGAAAACTAATCCAGAAAATCACATTGTAGGATTTTTAATGAATTTATTTGCAAATTATGGTGGAAAATAAGTATTTGGTCACCTACAAACAAGCAAGATTTCTGGCTCTCACAGACCTGTAACTTCTTCTTTAAGAGGCTCCTCTGTCCTCCACTCGTTACCTGTATTAATGGCACCTGTTTGAACTTGTTATCAGTATAAAAGACATCTCCACAACCTCAAACAGTCACACTCCAAACTCCACTATGGCCAAGACCAAAGAGCTGTCAAAGGACACCAGAAACAAAATTGTAGACCTGCACCAGGCTGGGAAGACTGAATCTGCAATAGGTAAGCAGCTTGGTTTGAAGAAATCAACTGTGGGAGCAATTATTAGGAAATGGAAGACATACAAGACCACTGATAATCTCCCTCGAGCTGGGGCTCCACGCAAGATCTCACCCCGTGGGGTCAAAATTATCACAAGAACGGTGAGAAAAAAATCCCAGAACCACCCGGGGGGACCTAGTGAATGACCTGCAGAGAGCTGGGACCAAAGTAACAAAGCCTACCATCAGTAACACACTACGCCGCCGGGGACTCAAATCCTGCAGTGCCAGACGTGTCCCCCTGCTTAAGCCAGTACATGTCCAGGCCCGTCTGAAGTTTGCTAGAGAGCATTGGGATGATCCAGAACAGGATTGGGAGAATGTCATGTGGTCAGATGAAACCAAAATATAACTTTTTGGTAAAAACTCAACTCGTCGTGTTTGGAGGACAAAGAATGCTGAGTTGCATCCAAAGAACACCATACCCACTGTGAAGCATGGGGGTGGAAACATCATGCTTTGGGGCTGTTTTTCTGCAAAGGGACCAGGACGTGTAAAGGAAAGAATGAATGGGGCCATGTATCGTGAGATTTTGAGTGAAAACCTCCTTCCATCAGCAAGGGCATTGAAGATGAAACGTGGCTGGATCTTTCAGCATGACAATGATCCCAAACACACCGCCCGGGCAACGAAGGAGTGGCTTTGTACGAAGCATTTCAAGGTCCTGGAGTGGCCTAGCCAGTCTCCAGATCTCAACCCCATAGAAAATCTTTGGAGGGAGTTGAAAGTCTGTGTTGCCCAGCAACAGCCCCAAAACAACACTGCTCTAGAGGAGATCTGCATGGAGGAATGGGCCAAAATATCAGCAACAGTGTTTGTGAAGACTTACAGAAAACGTTTGACCTCTGTCATTGCCAACAAAGGGTATATAATAAAGTATTGAGATAAACTTTTGTTATTGTCCAAGTACATATTTTCCACCATAATTAGCAAATACATTCATTAAAAATCCTACAATGTGATTTTCTTTAATTTTTTTTCTCATTTTGTCTGTCATAGTTGAAGTGTACCTGTGATGAAAATTACAGGCCTCTCTCATCTTTTTAAGTGGGAGAAGTAGCACAATTGGTGGCTGACCTAAATACTTTTTTGCCCCACTGTATATTAATGGACAAAAAATGTGCTTTTTGTTCAAAAACAAGGACATTTCTAAGTGACCCCAAACTTTTGAACGGTAGTGTATACTAAGACATTTCTATAGAAAACAGGTCAAAGGAATCTAAATTCACCTAGTTTGCAGTCTTTCCAGTTTCAGTTTGAAGTGATTGTGTTAGCTGTGTTGTTGGCTAGCTCCTCAGAACAGTGTCCTGGCGAGAGAGCCAATGTTCTATGCCAGGCGAAATCTCGCATCATTAGCTCATTGTTCTAGATGTATCCAAATAAATGTCACTAGAAAACAGCTTAAGCAAACGCAAATGCAGCCACTTTGCTGTTATTCTGACTGCACTGTTTGACTCTAAGTTAGCCGTTACTGGCTAACTAGCAAGCTAGGGATAAGAACGTTTCCAGCCAGTATGGCAACGGAACATTTAGAACGTACGCCTGGATCTAGAACAAAGATATAGAACAAAAAGACTTAATGACTGGGTCGCGTCTCTGGCAACCTAACAGATAGAATGAATGACCTGCTGGCTTGTGTAGCAAGTAGCAACCCTAGATTTGTGCCTGGACTATATCTCGTGGAAGAATTAAATAGTAGGAATACATTCATCAAAATCATTATTTGAATATGTTGGTAACCCTTTGAATAAAAGCGATAATACCCTCGAAGCCGATGTTTGGAGGATATATTGGCACAACTTTTTTCTTGGGTATAACAACACTCGTGCCTATATATCCTCCAAACACCGGCTTCTCTGACATTCTCACTTTACCACCCTCATCTGACTCGCTGGCACAGATGGAGAAAGGGAAAGACAATATGGAGGCTTCCTCCCTCCCTCTCTCTAACGTGGACACATAGGCACAGTCTGTTGTTTAATAATACTGGGTTGGACTGTATATCTAGTCCAGGGTTCCCCTCACTAACATCAATATCTACAGTCCAAAATACTCCTCAAACAACAACCCCCCCCAAAAAAGGGAGATGAGACTGGTACACATGTCAGTGTGGGTAAATGTAACTGGGTGTTGTTTAGAAGATGGAATCCTATTGATTCACATCTGCTTGTGCATTGCTCTGTTTACATAATGGGATCAATGAGTAGCAGGGAGGCCTGGCGGATATAATGGGCCCCATTGACCTTTGTGTGTTTGGCCTGACCTGTCCGTGTGTGTAGAGGTCTGTGTTGTGTATGTGTGGGGGACAGAGAGAGAGGGAGGGAGAATATAAAACGGTGTGTGTGGGGGTGAGGTATCTGGTGTCAGCACATAGTTGGAGCTGGTATTGGCTGTGCAGACAGGCTGAGGGAGAGGAGACACAGCTGTTGCATGCTGTTCCTACCAGGCAGGGAGGAACCAACCTTCACACTACAGCCTCCTCGTTTCCCCTAGAACCCCTACCCCCTAGAACCCCTATCCTATAGCACTAAGTAGGCCAATAGAATGAGATCAGAGACATCATTAAAAGGCATCATTGAATAAAACATTGAATGGAATTCCAAAGTGTCCCTCACTGACTGACTCATATTCTGAACTCAGCTTTGAGTGACTCAACTATTATTACACGTCATTGGTTTAGCTTGTTGTAGTAGCCTACACATAGGCTATGTGCAAGGCCATCCCAAACTCATTTAACAGACTCAAGTATGTGCTGAAGTGTTTGATGGTTTTCTGTGTCATGAACATGAAGTCCCCCACACACATCATGATACAGACACATGCCCCGCCGTTCAGTCTACAGGATGTTGTAGAGACTAGCGTACTGTGTCTGTCTCTGTCAGAACCCTCACATTGGACTTTACTGGCCTTGTTTTGCCGTGGTTGGACATTGAAGTTTATGATATATGTTTATGCTGGCTCTCCCCTCTTTTTGTCAGTAAGCTCTCTCTGGTTGATGTGTTTGTCAGGACTATGAACGAGGGTCTCTCCCTCACACACACACGCACGTATGTACACACTCCCCTCATACACACTCCCAGTGGGATGCAGTTTGGCAGGTACTCCTCGACAGCTCCTGGTGTATATCTGAGAACAAGCCTGATGGCCTCCGCTAGAACAACAAGCAGAGGTACTGATGACTAATGGACTTGGATGAGGAGGTGGACTCTAGATGAGTACATAGGCAGGATGGAGACCGACAGACACCCCACTTACAGGTCCCAGGGTTTTATCCTTGGCTGGGGGACAGGACACGGCTGTGTTCAGCTGGATGAGGAGAGGAGCATGATGATCTATAGGAGGTTGAGCTACGGGACCCATGCATCCTACACAGTATCTCATGGTGTTGTGTGTTTCTGTATGCTGAAAATAATTCCTCAGTGCAACCACAGTGCTCAGGGAAGTGATTCATTTTGCAGTCCCGGGCTGGTTCAAACTAAAACCAATGATTGCAAAGTTAAACAAACCATACAACTCTATGCTCAAGGACTACTTTTAACTAATTCTAGTGAACAGTTTGCAAAACACATTTCTTGAACAATGGTGCAGATGCAGAGTGGTAACAGAATGATCTGCAATGATCTTCAAGAAAATGTGTACAAAAATGGTTTAACTTTGCCATCATTGGTATTTGTTTGGCATACATTATTAAGTGAAGAATCTCGGCATCACTCTGTTACCGTGGAATTGCCCCTATGCTAGTATTTATTTATTATTATTTATTATTTTACACCATGTTTTCTCCCCAATTTCATGGCATCCAATTGGTAGTTAGTCTTGTCTCATCGCTGCAACTCCCATACGGACTCGGGAGAGGCAAAGGTCGAGAGCCGTGCGTCCTCCGAAACACAACCCAGTCAAGCCGCACTGCTTCTGACCGTGTCAGCGTGCACTACGCTCGGCCCACCACCGGAGTCAATAGTGCGCGATGGAACAAGGACATCCCTGCCTGCCAGACCCTCCCCTAACCCGGACGACGCTGGGCCAATTGTGCGCCGCCCCATGGGTCTCCCGGTTGCGGGCCGGCTGCGACAGAGCCTGGAGTCGAACCCAGAATCTCTAGTGGCACAGCTAGCCACTGCCTTAAACCACTACCTTAGACCACTGCCTTAAACCACTGCCTTAGACCACTGCCTTAAACCACTGCCTTAGACCACTGCCTTAAACCACTACCTTAGACCACTGCCTTAAACCACTGCCTTAGACCACTGCCTTAGACCACTGCCTTAGACCACTGCCATAGACCACTGCCATAGACCACTGCCTTAGACCACTGCCATAGACCACTGCCTTAGACCACTGCCTTAGACCACTGCCTTAGACCACTGCCTTAGACCACTGCCTTAGACCACTGCCATAGACCACTGCCATAGACCACTGCCTTAGACCACTGCCTTAGACCACTGCCATAGACCACTGCCTTAGACCACTGCCTTAGACCACTGCCTTAGACCACTGCCATAGACCACTGCCATAGACCACTGCCATAGACCACTGCCTTAGACCACTGCCATAGACCACTGCCTTAGACCACTGCCATAGACCACTGCCTTAGACCACTGCCTTAGACCACTGCCATAGACCACTGCCTTAGACCACTGCGCCACGCAGGAGCCCTTGTTAGTAAACACAAACCAACACAAACACAAACCAAAGTGACCAGAACACAATGAAGTGATTACAGCTTTTCACCCGTTTCTGATTATTTCCCAGGTCTCTGACCTATCAGAGAAGCAGCAGGGACACCTGAGCCTGATGTCAGTGTGCAGCAGAGCCAGGCCAGGTCTGTAGCAGACACACGTGTACACAGGAAGTATGGATTCACAACCAATAACACTCTGACAGGGTTATTACAGCTGTATATCTATTATCCAGGGCTAGGAGATTGTTACGTTTGACAGCGTTGTGTTGTTGTTTTTACTGGTTTCCCTGAGCATCAACTGCACTGTGAGCAGATTTTTGGTGTCATGGTCAGTGGTGTGGTTGTGACCAACATGGCTGCCGTTAGCGATCGGTAATGAGGTAATGAGTGTATATGTCTCCAGGTCTGGGTGCTATGCTTTCTTCCCACAATTTTCTGCATGTTTGCCTCAATCCGAGCAGAAAATGATTTGGGCCTCACATGTGTTTCCAATAAGGACTGCATGCCTGGCGAGGAATTTAGAATCACAGAGTGGGGGGGGGGGGGGTCAAGAGAAGGGGAGAGACTGGACGGGGTCAAGAGAAGGAGAGAGGGGGAGACTGGAGGGGGGTCAGGAGGAGAGAGGAGGAGAGACTGGAGGGGGGAGGTCAAGAGAAGGAGAGAGGGGGAGACTGGAGGGGAGGTCAAGAGAAGGAGAGAGGGGGAGACTGGAGGGGGGTCAGGAGGAGAGAGGAGAAGAGACTGGAGGGGGGGTCAAGAGAAGGAGAGAGGGGGAGACTGGAGGGGGGTCAGGAGGAGAGAGGAGAAGAGACTGGAGGGGGGGGTCAAGAGAAGGAGAGAGGGGGGAGACTGGAGGGGGGTCAGGAGGAGAGAGGAGAAGAGACTGGAGGGGGGGTCAAGAGAAGGAGAGAGGGGGGAGACTGGAGGGGAGGTCAAGAGAAGGAGAGAGGGGGAGAGACTGGAGGGGAGGTCAAGAGAAGGAGAGAGGGGGAGAGACTGGAGGGGAGGTCAAGAGAAGGAGAGAGGGGGAGACTGGAGGGGGGTCAGGAGGAGAGAGGAGGAGAGACTGGAGGGGGGGTCAAGAGAAGGAGAGAGGGGGGAGACTGGAGGGGGGTCAGGAGAGGGAGAGACTGGAGGGGGGTCAAGAGAAGGAGAGAGGGGGGAGACTGGAGGGGGGTCAGGAGAGGGAGAGACTGGAGGGGGGGTCAAGAGAAGGAGAGAGGGGGGAGACTGGAGGGGGGTCAGGAGAGGGAGAGACTGGAGGGGGGTCAAGAGAAGGAGAGAGGGGGAGACTGGAGGGGGGTCAGGAGGAGAGAGGAGAAGAGACTGGAGGGGGGGGTCAAGAGAAGGAGAGAGGGGGAGACTGGAGGGGGGTTAGGAGGAGAGAGGGGGAGAGACTGGAGGGGGGGTCAAGAGAAGGAGAGAGGGGGAGACTGGAGGGGGGTCAGGAGGAGAGAGGAGAAGAGACTGGAGGGGGGGGTCAAGAGAAGAAGAGAGGGGGAGACTGGAGGGGGGTCAGGAGGAGAGAGGAGAAGAGACTGGAGGGGGGGGTCAAGAGAAGGAGAGAGGGGGAGACTGGAGGGGGGTTAGGAGGAGAGAGGGGGAGAGACTGGAGGGGGGGTCAAGAGAAGGAGAGAGGGGAGACTGGAGGGGGGTCAGGAGGAGAGAGGGGGAGAGACTGGAGGGGGGGTCAAGAGAAGGAGAGATGGGGAGACTGGAAGGGGGTCAAAAGGAGAGACGGGGAGAGACTGGAGGTGGGTCAAAAGGAGAGACGGGGAGAGACTGGAGGTGGGTCAAAAGGAGAGACGGGGAGAGACTGGAGGTGGGTCAAAAGGAGAGACGGGGAGAGACTGGAGGTGGGTCAAAAAGAGAGACGGGGAGAGACTGGAGGTGGGTCAAAAGGAGAGACGGGGAGAGACTGGAGGTGGGTCAAAAGGAGAGACGGGGAGAGACTGGAGGTGGGTCAAAAGGAGAGACGGGAGAGACTGGAGGTGGGTCAAAAGGAGAGACGGGGAGAGACTGGAGGTGGGTCAAAAGGAGAGACGGGGAGAGACTGGAGGTGGGTCAAAAGGAGAGACGGGGAGAGACTGGAGGTGGGTCAAAAGGAGAGACGGGGAGAGACTGGAGGTGGGTCAAAAGGAGAGACGGGGAGAGACTGGAGGTGGGTCAAAAGGAGAGACGGGGAGAGACTGGAGGTGGGTCAAAAGGAGAGATGGGGAGAGACTGGAGGTGGGTCAAAAGGAGAGACGGGGAGAGACTGGAGGTGGGTCAAAAGGAGAGACGGGGAGAGACTGGAGGTGGGTCAAAAGGAGAGACGGGGAGAGACTGGAGGTGGGTCAAAAGGAGAGACGGGGAGAGACTGGAGGTGGGTCAAAAGGAGAGACGGGGAGAGACTGGAGGTGGGTCAAAAGGAGAGACGGGGAGAGACTGGAGGTGGGTCAAAAGGAGAGACGGGGAGAGACTGGAGGTGGGTCAAAAGGAGAGACGGGGAGAGACTGGAGGTGGGTCAAAAGGAGAGACGGGGAGAGACTGGAGGTGGGTCAAAAGGAGAGACGGGGAGAGACTGGAGGTGGGTCAAAAGGAGAGACGGGGAGAGACTGGAGGTGGGTCAAAAGGAGAGACGGGGAGAGACTGGAGGTGGGTCAAAAGGAGAGACGGGGAGAGACTGGAGGTGGGTCAAAAGGAGAGACGGGGAGAGACTGGAGGTGGGTCAAAAGGAGAGATGGGGAGAGACTGGAGGTGGGTCAAAAGGAGAGACGGGGAGAGACTGGAGGTGGGTCAAAAGGAGAGATTGGGAGAGACTGGAGGTGGGTCAAAAGGAGAGACGGGGAGAGACTGGAGGTGGGTCAAAAGGAGAGATTGGGAGAGACTGGAGGTAGATCAAGAGAAGGAGAGTGGGGAGAGACTGGAGGGGTTGAGAGGGGTGGTCATGAGAGCAATAGAAGCAATACGGACATAGAGACTGAAGAACTGAATAATCCATGTCCACAATGTCAGTGCTGTTTCACCTGAGAATGGGGGATGGAAGAGCGAGGTGGAGGATAAATCTCTGTATCACTGTAGAGCTGTTGGGAGGGAGCACCCTGTAATTAGAGGTTAACCTCACACTCGTTTAACAGCGCAACCACTATTTCAGGAGGGGAAACCGCTTAGCTGGATCCCTCTCCTCTATCTCCACCCGGCTTGCTCTCATCCCTTTCATCACATGGCCATCTAATTCAATTTCAGCCAATTCAGGTGTTGAATTGAAAGTCATATTAATTAACAGTGTGTTCTAGCCTGGTCACTTTTAAATGGTGATGTCCTTTGTGGATTTGAAAATGAATAACCAAATCTAGAATATTTGTAGAAATTATTTTCTGTAAGTAAGCTCCTGTATTTCTGAAGCATGGATGTGTAGCATAGTTGTTCCCTGGAGGCTATAGTGCTGGGACGTTGGCCAGATTATGGCATCTGCTGCAGGCTGAGAGCCCTGGCCCTGTAGGACCCCAGCAGCCTGGCCCTGTAGGACCCCAGCAGCCTGGCCCTGTAGTACCCCAGCAGCTTGGCCCTGTAGGACCCCAGCAGCCTGGCCCTGTAGGACACCAGCAGCCTGGCCCTGTAGGACACCAGCAGCCTGGCCCTGTAGGACCCCAGCAGCCTGGCCCTGTAGGACCCCAACAGCCTGGCCCTGTAGGACCCCAGCAGCCTGGCCCTGTAGGACCCCAGCAGCCTGGCCCTGTAGGACCCCAGCAGCCTGGCCCTGGCCTGGGAGTGCAGAGATCTGCTGACACGTCTGTTTAGTTTAGCTCAGCTAACAGCTCCGCTAACAACTAAACCCCCACTGGAAACAATCTAGACCAGCCCAGAGAGATCAGGGGTCAGATGATGATGTCACTGTGTCATGTCGAATGGAGAAGAAAAAACATTGACTATGTAATTAACAGCCATTCTCACCCCACCCCAACCCACTGGCTGTGGAACAGGCTGAGGGGTGTCTCCATCTGCTTCCCTGGAGCAGTCATGTACTGTGATGTTGTAGCTAGGCTAATTGAGTATCTTCACTACTGAAAGGTAAATGATTGCTTTATCTATCCAGTCAGTGACTGCATAATGCGGTTTGTTTCTGAGGAGTTCTGTACAGTCTTGTTGAGGAGTGATCAGGTCCATACATGGGAGTGTTGGCTTCTCTCCTCCAGCAGTGTGTTTGACCCAGTCGGTGTGTTCGTACTGTCACTGCCAATCAGACCCCAGCTCTGCTATTCCCATCTGTGCTGAGTTTATCTGAATCCCAGCTGATAAAATGCGTGCGTGTTAGAGAGAGAGACTCCCTGAGTCTGTGTCTCGTGGCTCTGGGCTCTCTGTTTATGTGTAGAGCTGGCAGAGGTAAAATGACTTGTTCTATTGGACTGAGCTTAATCTACTGTAATACATTGATGTCGCTCCCTGGCTCCTCCTGACCTCTCCTCACTAGCTCTCCTCTCCCCCAACCCTTCAGAGTCATTCCAGATTGTTCTGAAGTAGTTTCTGTGGTTAGAAACAGATAAGATTAGCATTCCTTCAACATTATTTTGTTGAAATTGAATTTGAAAAAAGACGTGAAGAATCCAATCAAATTGTTAAAAGCCACTCACGGACCCCGCACACCAGTCCCAACCCAACAACCAATATACAGTACAGCGTTCTGTATAGTAGTATGTAGCTGCAGTTTGGAGTTTTGATTCTTCATCCTTTGAAACTACATAAATGATTTCAGCATAATCTGAGATGGATAGTGTCAATCCTCTTGTGCTTTTTGAGGTGGAACTACCTTCACCTTCATAACCACTCACTCACTTTGTAACCTCCGACGCTCAGATTCTCCCTCAGCCCTCTACCATACTACCTCTCTTTGTCTCCAGGCCTTCAATCCCCCCCCCCCCCCCCCCCCCCCCCCCACCTTACCCTTATCCAGCCCCGGCTCCATGCACCCCCAACCATTCATCCTCACCTCCATGCAGCCCCAACCCTGTAGTCCCACCCATGCCTTCAGTCGGCCGTAGATCTCTTCCGAGCTGTAAGCACCTAATTGGTTGACCCAGAGGGCATTGTGTGTCATACCACAGGATAATTCATTGACTCCCTCTGACATCATCAGCAGTGGCAGTAGATACACACATAGAAAAGTCCTCCATTTAGAGTGAGTACTCTATCATTACTAGTGTTCTGGTGTTGTATCACTCTTAAAGCAACAACAGCACCATAGCTAAAGTACACCGACCAGGCAAAGAGCCACACAACATCAAATGGAATCACGTCTCTCATGTCGATGGAATTGCTCTCTTGAATGTTTGCCAGCCTGCTGCTTCCAGCTGCGCTTCCTCTCGCTCCCCCTGGCCAGAGCTCAGAACAACTCTTCATTGGTTGGGAATATTATTGCCCTCCAACTCCACCAACACCTTGTTGATCTGATGGGAAGCCGGGCCAGCTGGTCTGTAATTGGCTGGTTGGAGCACGGTGTGCTGGAGCGCTAGCCCTCGTTTGGCTTGTGTGTTTGACACACACTGCAGCGTTGGGCCATGGCATTCAAAATCTGTCAGGTGGAATTCTTTAGCAAGTGGATTAACACTTGTGCCAGGCTGCATCTGTACAGAACCAGAGGGGAAGGGAGGAGTGGGTGATTAAAACCCACTGAGCACTCCTTAGTTAACCCCCTATACTGAACACTCCTTAGTTAAACCCCTATACTGAGCACTCATTAGTTAACCCCCTATACTGAGCACTCCTTAGTTAACCCCTTATACTGAGCACTCCTTAGTTAACCCCTTATACTGAGCACTCCTTAGTTAACCCCCTATACTGAGCACTCCTTAGTTAACCCCTTATACTGAGCACTCCTTAGTTAACTCCCTATACTGAGCACTCCTTAGTTAACCCCCTATACTGAGCACTCCTTAGTTAACCCCCTATACTGAGCACTCCTTAGTTAACCTCCTATACTGAGCACTCCTTAGTTAACTCCCTATACTGAGCACTCCTTAGTTAACCCCCTATACTGAGCACTCCTTAGTTAACCCCCTATACTGAGCACTCCTTAGTTAACTCCCCTATACTGAGCACTCCTTAGTTAACCTCCTATACTGAGCACTCCTTAGTTAACCTCCTATACTGAGCGCTCCTTAGTTAACTCCCTATACTGAGCACTCCTTAGTTAACTCCCTATACTGAGCACTCCTTTGTTAACCCCCTATACTGAGCACTCCTTAGTTGACCCCCTATACTGAGCACTCCTTAGTTAACCCCCTATACTGAGTACTCCTTAGTTAACCCCCTATACTGAGTACTCCTTAGTTAACCCCCTATACTGAGCACTCCTTAGTTAACCCCTGACACAGAGCACTCCTCAGTTAACCCCCGACACAGAGCACTCCTCAGTTAACCCCCTATACTGAGCACTCCTCAGTTAACCCCCGACACAGAGCACTCCTCAGTTAACCCCCTATACTGAGCACTCCTTAGTTAACCCCCTATACTGAGCACTCCTCAGTTAACCCCCTATACTGAGCACTCCTCAGTTAACCCCCTATACTGAGCACTCCTCAGTTAACCCCCGACACGGAGCACTCCCCAGTTAACCCCCGACACGGAGCACTCCCCAGTTAACCCCCGACACAGAGCACTCCCCAGTTAACCCCTGACACAGAGCACTCCTCAGTTTGCCTCCGACACAGAGCACTCCTCAGTTTGCCTCTGACACAGAGCACTCCTCATTTTGCCTCCGACACAGAGCACTCCTCAGTTAACTCCCGACACAGAGCACTCCTCAGTTAACCCTCGACACAGAGCACTCCTCAGTTAACCCCCTATACTGAACACTCCTCAGTTAACCCCCTATACTGAGCACTCCTCAGTTAACCCCCGACACAGAGCACTCCTCAGTTAGCCTCCGACATAGAGCACTCCTCAGTTAGCCTCCGACACAGAGCTCTCCTCAGTTAGCCCACGACACAGAGCTCTCTTCAGTTAGCCCACGACACAGAGCACTCCTCAGTTAGCCTCCGACACAGAGCACTCCTCAGTTAGCCCACGACACAGAGCACTCCTCAGTAAACCCTCTAGAGGTGTGACCATACAGCTACATCCACACAGGATGTTGTTTGGTGACGTAGAAGATTATCAACAGCGGCCGGTCTTATATTGGTAGTGAATTGAAGTGGTTTGGACTGCATTTCTGTTTATATGCAAAAGATTGTTCTAGTACAACTTTTATGCACTAATTTATAGCCGTACCCTGATGTACAACTTTTAAATTCTTAATCAGGATCATTCAATTTCAGGAACATATCCCTTCTTGTCCTACTGCAGGGGTTTCAAGACTGTTTTGGCCCACGACCCCATTTTGATGTAAAGAAAAATTGCGACCCCACCAGGTAAATGATGTGATGTGAACAGTGATGTGATGCCACATTTGTAGGAAGAAAACAGTAACTGTTCTGTTTATTCCAGCCACATCTAGAGGCTATGAACCAAGAGCGAGTCTTTGGCGACCCCATTTTCAAATAGTTTGGGAAAAGCTGCCCTATTGTTTGTTTGGAAGGCAGCATATATGACCCCCTACCTTCCACTGCTGTCATACACTTTAACAAGGACAGAGAAGGCTTCTGTGCCTGTCTGATAAAGTGCATAGATCAGTTGACGTGGATCTCACTAGGTTTCATTGCAGTCTATCCGTTTGCACGATAAAAGAAAGATGTCCAACATGTTTATCTGCTAGAGTGATTAACACCCTAACAAATGAAACACTGTTTATTGCAGGGTGATGTAGCCAGTCTATCAGTCCTTATGACATGTTGGCATGTTGTTGTGTGTGCCAATGTGTATCCACGGCCTTGTATTCAATGCGTAGCCTAGGCCTGTATGTTCTTGTAATTTTTTCATGCATGTGGCTTTGTGTGGGACACACTCCCACGTTTAACTATTCCTCCAGGCTGAGGGGAGAGTGTGTGAGTGTGTAGTGAGTGAAGTGTACACGTGTGTGTGCGTTTAAAACATATATACAGTTGAAGTGGGAAGTTTGCATAAACCTGAGCCAAATACATTTAAACTCAGTTTTTCACAATTCCTGACATTAAATCCTAGTTAAAATTCCCTGTCTTAGGTCAGTTAGAATCACCACTTCATTTTAAGAATGTGAAATGTCAGAATAATAGTAGAGAGAATGATTTATTTCTTTCATCACATTCCCAGTGGGTCAGAAGTTTACATACACTCAATTAGTATTTGGTAGCATTGCCTTTAAATTGTTTAACTTGGGTCAATCATTTCGGGTAGCCTTCCACAAGCTTCCCACAATAAGTTTGGGGAATTTTGGCCCGTTCCTCCTGGCAGTGCTGGTGGAACTGAGTCAGGTTAGTAGGCCTCCTTGCTCGCACACTCCTTTTCAGTTCTGCCCACAAATTTTCTATAGGAATGAGGTCAGGGCTTTGTGATGGCCACTCCAATACCTTGACTTTGTTGTCCTTAAGCCATTTTGCCACAACTTTGAAAGTATGCTTGGGGTCATTGTCCATTTGGAAGACCCATTTGCAACCAAGCTTTAACTTCCTGATAGATGTCTTGAGATGTTGCTTCAATATATCCACATAATTTCCCTGCCTCATGAGGCCATATATTTTGTGAAGTGCACCTGTCCCTCCTGCAGAACATCACCCCCACAACATGATGCTGCCACTCCGTACTTCACGGTTGGGTTGGTGTTCTTCGGCTTCCAAACCTCCCCTTTTTCCTCCAAACATAACAATAGTCATTATGGCCAAACAGTTCTATTTTTGTTTCATCAGACCAGAGGACATTTGTCCAAAAAGTATGATCTTTGTCCCCGTGTGCAGTTGCAAACCGTAGTCTGGCTTTTTTATGGCGGTTTTGGAGCAGTGGCTTCTTCCTTGCTGAGCGGCCTTTCGGGTTATGTCGATATAGGACTCGTTTTACTGTGGATATAGATACTTTTGTACCTGTTTCCTCCAGCATCTTCACAAGGTCCATTGCTGTTCTGGGATTGATTTGCACTTTTTGCACCAAAGTACTTTCATCTCTAGGAGACAGAATGCGTCTCCTTTCTGAGCGGTATGATGGCTGCGTGGTCCCATGGTGTTTACACTTGCGTACTATTGTTTGTACAGATGAACTTGGTACCTTCAGGCATTTGGAAATTGCTCCCATAGATGAACCAGACTTGTGGAGGTCTTTGCTGATTTATTTTGATTTTCCCATGATGTCAAGCAAAGAGGCACTGAGATTGAAGTTAGACCTTGATGTACATCCACAGGTACACCTCCAATTGACTAAAATGATGTCAATTAGCCTATCAGAAGCTTCTAAAGCCATGACATAATTTTCTGGAATTTTCCAAGCTGTTTAAAGGCACAGTCAACTTAGTGTATGTAATCTTCTGACCCACTGGATTTGTGATAGAGTGAATTATAAGTGAAATAATCTGTCTGTAAACAATTGTTGGAAAAATGACTTGTGTCATGCACAAAGTACATGTCCTAACCGACCTGCCAAAACTATAGTTTGTTAATAAGAAATTTGTGGAGTGGTTGAAAAACAAGTTTTAATGACTCCAACCTAAGTGTATGTAAACTTCTGACTTCAACTGTATATTTAGGCAGGGAGTCCCATTGAGACCAAGGTCTTTTTTTCAAAGGAGCTCTGCATGACAAGATTAACATAAACCTCAGGAAATTTGACAACAGAAAGAGAGAGAGAGTGTGTGTGTGGTGTGGCTGGTGGCCAGTGGATCCAGTGTGCAGTCTGGCTGCATTAGCAGGTAATAAATGTGGACTTAAACTCTGGGCCGCTCTCTCTCTCTCCCCTCCTTAGTCACTACCTCATATGGGTTGTCACATGGCCCATGGTGCTCTGCTCTCTCTTCCTGCTCATTCAGACCATGCTGATGGCTAAACCATCTGTCCCATCTGCTTCATGTTGTGCCCCAAGGCCTCCCTTCCCAACCCTGCTCTATAAACCCACCAATATGGCCGCCGTCTGTCTACCAGGCTTTCCCTCCCCAGCTCCAGCCCCACTCTAAACCCCCCAACCACCCCTAATATGACCGCCATCTGTCTCCCAAGCTTTCCCTCCCCAGCTCCAGCCCCACTCTAAACCCCCCAACCACCCCTAATATGACCGCCGTCTGTCTACCAGGCTTTCCCTCCCCAGCTCCAGCCCCACTCTAAACCCCCCAACCACCACTAATATGGCCGCCATCTGTCTCCCAGGCCCTCCATCCCCAGCCCCACTCTAAACCCCCCAACCACCACTAATATGGCCGCCATCTGTCTCCCAGGCCCTCCATCCCCAGCTCCAGCCCGCTCTATAACCCCTTCAATATGGCCACTGTCTGTCTCCTCTCTCTGCTCTCTGGACAGCAGAAACACCTCTGTCCGCTGCATAGGAAATTATTCTCACTTCCAAGTACCTTTTTGAAGTTCTCCCCTATCCTCTTCCCAGGAAGTGAAGAAGCTCACAGCCTTCTGTCTTGCAGACTATAGTCTACCTTTGATTCCCTGTCTCTCGTCCTTGGAGGAGCAGGACAGCTGTCCCCATTCTGCTGGAGATTTGATCTCTCTCCCTCTCTTTCTTACCTCCTGGAACTGTGGTTACTGACTTCTCCTTTCTTTCTGATTGTGAGAGCTCTTAAACCAGCCCCTGTCAGGCCTGCAGTGTAGTCCCTGCTCCAGTGCTGCTCAGAACAGAGGGAGTCAAAGAGGTAGACGACTGGACAGGCTTGGGGGTCGAAATGGTGCAGGAAAAGGCTTAGTGCTGTAGGTGGACAGCATTTAAAATGTGTAAAAGAGAGAGTGCTCGAGCAGCACCAGTCCAGCTGTTTCTGAGCCCAGAGGTGTGTCTCTGTCTGTCTGGATCTGATTGAGGGAATAGAGGAAAAAGCTCACGCGTCATCGGAAAAGTCTGATCAATGTCTGATCTAGTAGACTGGAACCGCTAGAGTCCTTAAGAATGGAAAATACGTTGAGTGAAGACAACAGAATCAAATAAAAATAGTTTTCCTACACATTTGTCTACTCTTAGCTACTGTAGTTAGTGCTGGCTGTTAGGGTACAGTAGTAGATCAAATCAAATGTATTTATAAAGCCCTTCTTACATCAGCTGATATCTCAAAGTGCTGTACAAAAACCCAGCCTAAAACCCCAAACAGCAAGCAATGCAGATGTAGAATCACGGTGGCTAGAAAAAACTCCAGAGAAAGGCCAGAACCTAGGAAGAAACCTAGAGAGGAACCAGGCTACGAGGGGTGGCCAGTACTCTTCTGGCTGTGCCGGGTGGAGATTATGACAGAACATGGCCAAGATGTTCAAATGTTCATAGATGACCAGCAGGGTCAAATAAAAATAATCACAGTGGTTGTCGAGGGTGCAACAGGTCAGTCAGCACCTTAGTAGTAAATGTCAGTTGGCTTTTCATAGCCGATCATTCAGAGTATCTCTACCGCTCCTGCTGTCTCAGGAGAGTTGAAAACAGCAGGTCTGGGACCGGTAGCACGTCCGGTGAACATGTCAGGATTCCATAGCCGCATTTGAAGCTGGAGCAGCAGCACGGCCAGGTGGACTGGGGACAGCAAGGAGTCATCAGGCCAGGTAGTCCTGAGGCTCTCTCTCTCTCAGGCCCTCCTCTGAGAGAGATAGAGAGACTTCCGGCGCCGACAGAGATGGCCGCCTCGCTTCGCGTTCCTACTTAAATTCACACAGGACACCGGATGAGACAGGAGAAATCCTCCAGATATAACAGACTGACCCTAGTCCCCCGACACAAACTACTGCAGCATAAATACTGGAGGCTGAGACAGGAGGTGTCGGGAGACACTGGCCCCATCCGACGATACCCCGGACAGGGCCAAAGAGGCAGGGTATAACCCCACCCACTTTTCCAAAGCACAGCCCCCACACCACTAGAGGGATATCTTCAACCACCAACTTACCATCCTGAGACAAGACCGAGTATAGCCCACAAAGATCTCCCCCACGGCACAACTCAAGGGGGGGCGCCAACCCAGACAGGAAGATCCGTCAGTGACACACCCCTCCTAGGGACGGCATGGAAGAGCACCAGTAAGCCAGTGACTCAATCCCTGTAATAGGGTTAGAGGCAGAGAATCCCAATGGAGAGAGTGGAACCGGCCAGGCAGAGACAGCAAGGGCGGTTCGTTGCTCCAGTGCCTTTCCGTTCACCTTCACACTCCTGGGCCAGACTACACTCAATCATAGGACCTACTGAAGAGACGAGTCTTCAGTAAAGACTTAACGGTTGAGACCGAGTCTGCGTCTCTCACATGGGTAGGCAGACCATTCCATAAAAATGGAGCTCTTGGAGAAAGCCCTGCCTCCAACTGTTTGCTTAGAAATTCTATGGACAGTAAGGAGGGCCTGCGTCTTGTGACTGTAGCGTACGTGTAGGTATGTAAAGTAGGACCAACTCGGAGAGATAGGTAGGAGTAAGCCCATGTAACGTTTTGTAGGTTAGCAGTAAAACCTTGAAATCAGCCCTTGCCTTAACAGGAAGCCAGTGTAGAGAGGCTAGCACTGGAGTAATATGATAACATTTTGGGGTTCTAGTCAGAATTCTAGCAGCTGTGTTTAGCACTAACTGAAGTTTATTTAGTGTTTTATCCGGGTAGCCGGAAAGTAGATTATTACAGTAGTAATTTTTTGGAAAGAAAGTTTCTGATTTTTGCAATGTTTTTGCAATGTTACGTAGATGGAAAAAAGCTGTCCTTGAAACAGTCTTGATATGTTCGTCAAAAGAGAGATCAGGGTCCAGAGTAACTCCGAGGTCCTTCACAGTTTTATTTGAGACGACTGTACTACTATCAAGATTAATTGTCAGATTCAACAGAAGATCTCTTTGTTTCTTGGGACCTAGAACAAGCATCTCTGTTTTGTCCAAGTTTAAAACTTGTTATGGAGGTGGTCCCTGCACAGGGACAGCTCAGCGGAAATTTCAGAGCGCCACCTATAGTACTCGAGTATAGTACTCGATAAATCTCAAACTTTCATAAAAATACACATGCAAGGTACTGAATTAAAGCTACACTCGTTGTAAAATGCTTTTCGGCGAAAGCATGAGAAGCTATTATCTGATAGCATGCACCCCCCCAAAATACCAGCACGACACGTAAACAACAGATTTTGCGGTAGCCGGCGCTACCCAAAACGCAGAAATAAAATATAAAACATTCATTACCTTGGACGAGCTTCTTTGTTGGCACTCCTATATGTCCCATAAACATCACAATTGGGTCTTTTTCCCGATTAAATCCGTCATTTGCTGAAGGCCAGTCTGATGCTGCAAAAAGCCCATTTACAAGACGCAACGTCACTTTTTAAAATTACAAAAGTCGCCTATAAACTTTTACAAATCACTTCAAACGACTTTTCTAAACCAACTTTAAGTATTAATAAACGTTAATGATGTATCAAATTGATCACGGGGCGATCTGTATTCGATAGCAGCAAGTCTGGAAATCAAGAAAGGAGGGGCTTATTCGTGTTGTAACCAAGGATAAATGGGGGTCCTCATTTATTTTAGGTCGCCTTAAACAATACATTGAATGGCGGACAAATATTTTTTTTGTGTTTTTGGTAAACAGTTTTACCAGGGATTTTTACTCCTAAACACGTTCTGTTATAGCTACAGACCCGATTTAACCGGTTTTAGAGACTTCAGAGTGTTTTCTATCCACACATACTTATCATATGCATATACTATATTCCTGGCATGAGTAGCAGGACTTTGAAATGTTGCGTGATTTTTAACAAAAAGCTGCGAAAATTCGCATCATCCATAACAGGTTAAAAGTAAACCATTTGCAGCCATCCACTTCCTTATGTCTGAAACACAGGCTTCCAGCGAGGGCAATTTTGGGGCTTCACCAAGTTTCATCGAAATGTACAGATGTGTGTCATCCGCATAGCAGTGAAAGTTAACATTATGTTTCCGAATGACATCACCAAGAGGTAACATATATAGTGAAAACAATAGTGGTCCTAAAACGGAAGCTTGAGGAACACCGAAATGTACAGTTGATTTGTCAGAGGACAAACCATCCACAGAGACAAACTGATATCTTTCCGACAGATAAGATCTAAACCAGGCCAGAACTTGTCCATGTAGACCAATTTGGGTTTCCAATCTCTCCAAAAGAATGTCGTGATCGATGGTATCAAAAGCAGCACTAAGGTCTAGGAGCACAAGGACAGATTAACGCTATTAAAAGGTAATTTACCACCATGACAAGTGCAGTCTCAGTGCTATGATGGGGTCTAAAACCAGACTGAAACGTTTTGTATACATTGTTTTGTCTTCAGGAAGGCAGTGGGTTGCTGCATAACAGCTTTTTCAAAAAATGTTGAGAGGAATGGGAGATTCGATATAGGCTGATTCGTTTTTTATATTTTCTTGGTCAAGGTTTGGCTTTTTCAGGAGAGGCTTTATTACTGCCACTTTTAGTGAGTTTGGTACACATCAGGTGGATAGAGAGACGTTTATTATGTTCAACATAGGAGGGCCAAGCACAGGATCCAGTATGCAGCTTGAAGTTTTAAAGGCCATGATTAGTTTCATCAATGTGTCAAGAGATACTGTACTAACACACTTGAGTGTCTCCCTTGATCCTAGGTCCTGGCAGAGTTGTGCAGACTCAGGACAACTGAGCTTTGGAGGAATACGCAGATTTAAAGAGGAGTCCGAAATTTGCTTTCTAATGATCATGATCTTTTCCTCAAAGAAGTTAATGAATTTTTCACTGCTGAAGTGAAAGCCATCCTCTCTTGGGGAAT
This sequence comes from Oncorhynchus mykiss, assembly GCF_013265735.2. Classification (NCBI taxonomy): domain Eukaryota; kingdom Metazoa; phylum Chordata; class Actinopteri; order Salmoniformes; family Salmonidae; genus Oncorhynchus; species Oncorhynchus mykiss. The sequence continues at coordinate 71,490,523 of NC_048581.1, forward strand.
GCTGCTTTTTAGTTAGCTTTGCGACAGTATCAAAAATAAATGTTGGATTGTTCTTATTTTCCTCAATTAAGGTGGAAAAATAGGATGGAGCATACTGCACGGTACTGTCTTTCCAAGCTAGTTGGAAGACTTCCAATTTGGTGTGGCGCCATTTCCGTTCCAATTTTTTGGAAGCTTGCTTCAGAGCTCGGGTATTTTCTGTATACCAGGGAGCTAGTTTCTTATGACAAATGTTTTTTTGTTTTTAGGGGTGCGACTGCATCTAGGGTATTGCGCAAGGTTAAATTGAGTTCCTCAGTTAGGTGGTTAACTGATTTTGAGTCGCCAATGACTAGGGTTTTCAATGGTGGGAGGCTTCGGCGTCTCAGACCCCGTAACGGGAGTAGAAGAGACCAGAGAAGGCTCGGCCTCTGACTCGCTGCTTAATGGGGAGAACCGGTTGAAAGTTTCTGTCGGCTGAATGAGCGACACCGGTTGAGTATTCCTACAGCATTTCCCTCCAGAAGCCATGACAAAGTTGTCCGGCTGCAGGGACTGTGCGATGGAATTTATTCTACTATCTGTACTTACTGGTGGCACAGAAGCTGTTTCATCCTTTCCTACACTGAAATTACCGTTGCCTAACGATTGCGTCAGAAGCTGGGCTTGCAGCATTCTCCTGTGTATTATGAGTACAGCGACTGCAATTAGAAGGCATCATGTTAATGTTACTACTTAGCTTCGGCTGGTGGAGGTCCTGACGAACGACTTCCAGATAAAGCGTCTGGCAGTAGAATGGCCTTACTGAAGAGATCAGTGAATTTGAATGTGGCACTGTCATAGGATGCTACCTTTCCAACAAGTCAGTTCATCATATTTCTGCCCTGCTAGAGCTGCCCCGGTCAACTGTCAGTGCTCTTATTATGAAGTGGAAAGGTCTAGGAGCAACAACAGCTCAGGCGTGAAGTGGCAGGCCACACAAGCTCACAGAACGGGTGCGCCGGGTGCTCACTATAGAGTTCCATACTGCCTTTGGAAGCAACGTCAGTACAATAACTGTTCATTGGGAGCTTCATGAAATGGGTTTCCATGGCCAGCAGCCGTACCCAAGCCTAAGATCACCATGTGCAATGCCAAGCATCGTCGGTAGTGGTGTAAAGTTTGTTGCTGTTGGACTCTGGAGCAGTGGAAACGCATTCTCTGGAGTGATGAATAACGATTCACCATCTGGCAGTCCGTCGGACGAATCTGGGTTTAGCGGAAGCCAGGAGAACGTACCTGCCCCAATGTATAGTGCCAACTGTAAAGTTTGGTGGAGCAGGAATAATGGTCTAGGGCTGTTTTTCATGGTTCGGGCTTGGCCCCTTAGTTCCAGTGAAGGGAAATCTTAACACTACAGTATACAATGACATTCTAGACTATTCTGTGCTTCCAATTTTGTGGAAACAGTTTGGGAGGGGCCTTTACTATTTCTGCATGACACTGCCCTCGTGCACAAAGCAAGATCCATACAGAAATGGTTTGTCAAGATCAGTGTGGAAGATCTTGGCTGGCCGGCACAGAGCCCTGACCTCAACTCCATCGAACACTTTTGGGATGAATTGAAACGCAGACTGCGAGCCACCCAACATCAGAGCCCAGCCTCGCTTATTCTTTGTGGTTGAATGGAAGCAAATCCACACAGCAATGTTCCAACATCTAGTGGAATCCTTCCCAGAAGAGTAGAGGCTGTTATAGAAGCAAAGGTGGGATCAACTCCATATTAATGCCCATGATTTTGGAATGAGATGTTTGATTAGCAGGTGTCCACATACTTTTGGTGATGTAGTGTATGTGAGAATGCTATTCATTTACATTTCAGCTTTCAACACTATTGTTCCCTCCAAGCGCAAAGCCCTGGGTTTGGACACTACCATTCAACTAGATCCCGGACTTCATGACAGGCAGACCACAGGCTGTGAGGATTGGCAACAACACCTCCATACTGACTCTTAATACAGGGGCCCCCAGGGGTGTGTCCTCAGCCCTCTGCTGTACTCCCTGTTTACCCATGAATACAAGGCTTTGCACAACACCAACTCCATCATCAAGTTTGCTGATGACACCACGGTTGTAGACCTGATAACCAAAAACACAAGTGAGCCTCCTATGGAGGAGGTAAGTGATCTGGTGTGTGGTGCCAGGACAACAACCTCTCCCTCAACAGCAGCAAAACGAAGGAGTTGGTTGTTGACTTTAGGAAGCAGAGGAGGGAACACACCGCGATCTGTATCAACAGGACTGCAGTAGAGAGACAGTTTTCCTTTCTGTCCACATCACAGATGACTTGACATGACTAATAACACCACCACTCTTGTCAAGAAGGCGCACAGCTCCTCTACTTCCTAAGACGTCTGAAGAAATGAGGCATGCCACCCCGCGTCCTCTCCAAGTAGTACTACTGCACCATCGAGAGTGTCTTGACCAATTGCATCACTGCCTGTTACAGAATTTCTCCATCCACGACCTCAATGCCCTGGGGCTGTGTTCCCACCCATCCAGGTCATCTACTTGAAACGGTGCCTGAGGGAGTCCCGCAGCATCATCAAGGACTCTACACACCCCAGCCACGAGCTGTTCACTCACTTACCGTTGGGCAGACTGATAGCAACAGGCTCAGAAACAGTTTCTATCTTCAACCCATGTAGACTCCTGAACACTTGAACTGGACTGACCACCAGCACTGACTCTCCACACCTTAACACACACACACCTTAACACACACACACACACACATTCATACTACACACATCACAACTGCTGCTACCAAAATCAAATAATTTTTACTATTGCTAATACTTCTCAATTCAAACACTTGCCCCCCCAATCTCCCTCTCCCCAAAACACATACGTTTCTGTATTACACTTATGCTAAAATGTATTATTCTATTCTACTGAGCCATTTACTTTATGTTCGTATTCTTATCTTTTATTATTTCTTATTGTTGAGAATAAACATGCAAGTAACTATTTTGTTGGAAGGTGAATACCATGTGAATACCATGTGTATCCTGTACATAAGACTTGAAAACACACACCAGCATGGCCATGTGACTGACTGACACCCCATCCTCTATCCAGTGTAATCCTGTCAGGCTGAAGGACCTGGGAGCAGAGGCTGACTGAGCTGTCATGCAGTGGAATGGTGGTGTGGTTGAGAAATATCCCCCACTCTGGTGTCACTCACATTAAGGGAATGGAGACATGCTACGCTTTCCAAAAACAGACATGAATATGTCTGATCTCTCAATTTTCTCTTGTTCTGGTCTTTAGACCACAAACCACAATAATGTTTTTGTTTTAGTAACACGACTCTTACTGTGACTCAGCGGCTTTGTTCTCCTATGGCTCTTGCATGTCATTGTGACACCTGTCTACTTAACCAAACAGGGGAAGAAAACCTTCAATCTGTTTCAATAGGTCCAACAAACACCTGCCTGCCCTGCAGCCTCTCTGCTCTCTGTTCCACCAACACGGCGTCTTTTTAAATCTACGAGGCGTTCGGTTCCCCACACTGTCTGCTGTCGATACTCCCATTCGTCTTCTGCCCGTCTCCCTATTTGACGTGTTGAATTAGCTCATGGCTGGGTAGCCTATTTGTTTAAATGACTTGTTTTATGTGTTGGTGAGGGCTGCGTGTTGTGCCAGGCCTACTATACGCTGCCCTTATCTCCAGTCTGTTCACCAGTGGTTTAATTAGGCCTGGCCATGTGGTGTTGTGTTATCATGCAGAGCCAGAGTAGTGACACGCGCTGGGGCCTTCTGACCCAGCCTGGTCCCTCTCTAGTCCTCCCCGGCCCGATCTGGCCCGACCCGACCCAGCCCACTGGCCTCAAAGACAGGCAGGTTTTACAGAGCTGAACACCGTGCTCTCTTTCTGCTGGGCCGTTATAAGAGGCGGGGGCTGGGGGCAGAGTAAGCACAGGACGTATTTGCCTTTTATACGTGCTGGCGTGCCTCTCCCTGCATGTGTCGGGCAGATTTGTGGCAGGGCCCTCTGAACTCTGGGAATATTAGTATGGCTGTGCTGCCTGGAGGGGACAGGGCTCATTGCAACAGTCTGAGAGGAAGGGAGGGAGGAAAATGACTCGCTCTCTCATTCTCACTTTCTTGGGTTAAAGTACTCACCTACACAGCTGTTCAATGGTCTCACGAGTGGAGCAGCGGTCTATGGCACTGCATCTCAGTGCTAGAGGCGTCACTACAGACCCTGGTTCGATTCCAGGCTGTATCACCAGCAGCCGTGATTGGGAGTCCCATAGGGCGCCGCATTATTGGCCCGGTGTCGTTAGGGTTAGGGTTTGTCAATGTAAATACGAATTTGTTCTTAACTGGCTTGCCTAGTTAAATAAAGGTTAAATAAAAAGTACGATGGCATCACGAGTTATGACTGTCTTATGAGCTATCTCCGTTGAGTCAGTCACCTGCTCTGCCACCCACATCAGGTAAAGAAATACTTCGGGATTTTGGCATCTACTTCCCCAGAGTCAGATGAACTGGTGGATACTATTTTTATGTCTGTGTGTAGTTTGAAGGAAGTTGCTAACTATCGGCATCGCAATTGCTAACTAGAGTTAGGGCAATGACTGGAAGTCAATGGGTAACTGCTCATTACGCTAATGCTGGTTAGCATTGGACACCAAGACATACAAATGGTCTCCACCAGTTCATCTGACTCTGTAGAAGTAGTTAAAATCCCAAAGTATCATTTTAACTTCACCCCGTCTCAATCACTGGATTTACCTTATCATCCCACGTCTGCCCCTGTATCAGTGTTAGTTGGATACACACACACACTCCCTCTCTCCCAGGAGTGTGTCAGGAGTGTGTGAACAGTCTTCCTCAGCCCTCCCATCATAAATGGCTTATCAATATAAATCTGACCATATGCGGCTTTCAGGCACCCCATCATTGCCAGATGGACTGACACACAGACACACAGACACACTGACAGAGGTGTATAACGTGTGCATAAATCAGTGATGGATCAGGGGCTTCTGGGAAGCCATCTCTCTAGCAGCAGTCTGGAAATGTTGAATTCATCTCAACCTTAATAGAAGACAGGTGTCTGGTATAGTGATCCTCTCCACTGAAACCAATGCTCTCTTCTTGCCATGAAGCTCACAGCACAGCTTGGGTAAGTACAGTATGTTCCTCATAACAAATATGTCTGCCAAGCTGAGAGAGAAACAAAGAGGGGGAGAGATGTCTGAGGGATACCTGAGTGAGAGAAAAGTACTGTCTGACAGACATTGAGAACCTATCATTGGGTTTAGCTGTTTTCTATCCAGAAGTAGCCTATAAAGAGCTCTATCCAGAAGTAGCCTATAAAGAGCTCTGTCCAGAAGTAGCCTATAAAGAGCTCTGTCCAGAAGTAGCCTATAAAGAGCTATATCCAGAAGTAGCCTATAAAGAGCTCTGTCCAGAAGTAGCCTATAAAGAGCTCTATCCAGAAGTAGCCTATAAAGAGCTATATCCAGAAGTAGCCTATAAAGAGCTCTGTCCAGAAGTAGCCTATAAAGAGCTCTATCCAGAAGTAGCCTATAAAGAGCTATATCCAGAAGTAGCCTATAAAGAGCTCTGTCCAGAAGTAGCCTATAAAGAGCTCTGTCCAGAAGTAGCCTATAAAGAGCTCTGTCCAGAAGTAGCCTATAAAGAGCTCTGTTGGAGTGAAGTGAGCATGACACCCAGAGAAGCAGTAGCAGTGTGAGGGCTAGAGGAGGGGCTAGAGGAGGGTTGGGCTGGTTGGTGTATGTCTGTCCAGACCCAGACTGATACACTATTAAATTAGGATGAGTTTGTCTTGGTAATACTGTCCAATTGAGCTTCAGAGACATGAATAAATGCTGTTGTTGGTAGGATCAACGGGGGTGACATTTTGTGTGTGTGTGTGTCCGCTCTCCGTCCAGCAGGCAGTGACATTGATTTCCTCTCCCTGTAACTTCCTGTGTGAGCTGATAGATAGTTTCCAGTGGCAGCCCTCTGTCTCACTGACAGACTATTTTGATCCCCATCTCTCCTTCTTTCATCCCTCCATCCCTGAGCTCCAGACCACAGCCCTCTCATTTATTGATCATCACCACTGATCTCAGAGGGAGTGTGTGTGTGTGTGTGTGTGTGTAGAAGAAGAAGGAATTAGAGGGGGAGAGAAATGGAAGGAGAGAGAACCAGGCCCTGGCTTTAAGTATACACTTTCTCCACATCCATCTCACTAGCTTCATATCTGCATCTCTTCACCCCTCCATCTCGCCACGGTCCAGATCCAAGAGATCCCGTCTGTGTGGACGACATGACGTCATGCAGCTCAGCTCAGGAGAGAGAGAGAGAGCACTAAGCATGGCTCTGCTGTGAAATAAGGATACTCATGACATCATTCACTTTTCCAACGTGTTATGTAATGGATTGCAGTATGAGAATCATTGTGACCTTTGACCATGTAAAGCCATGGTGAAGTCACAACTCCAAAAGGAAATACTAATTTGGTCGTGTACCAAGTACCGAGTCTTATCGTCCTTATCAAGGTGTTTGATAGAGGCTTTTGGTTTGACATTTTCTGTAAATATGATGTATTGATTGATAATGACATGCTATATATGTTTATCACATTTGAGTTTTCTATTTTCAGATCCCGTTCTCTCTGGTCCAGTTTCCACTGTGGGAGTATTTAAAGGTATGGATCCTCCTCTGTCTCTCTGTGCTGTAATGTGTCCCTGTAATGAAGGTGCCATAAAGTCGTAATAGGATGCTTATGTTCTGACACATTTACAGTGGAGTCGGCCCGACTTGGCCATGTCTCCTCGGCAATAGAGGTTGGGAAATTACTGCCTCGTTTAATGGGTCACCACGGCTACCATCAAATGGAGCTGCAATTAGTCATCTCCTAGCGTGGTCAACTCCCTCTCTCTCTCTCTCTGTTCCTCTCCCGCGCTATATCTCTCTATCGCTCCTTCTCCATTGTCTGGTCTTGGACACATAAAAGCTGTTTTTCTTTGAAAGCGTTTGTGAGAGTGACATCATGTCTCCGGGGGCGCGGGCAGCAGAACATTCCATTAACGTTAGGCCCAAACGGGCAGTGCAGCGTGGACTGACCAGGAGGGGAGGGAGGGGGGTCAATAGACCACACAGCTGTGCGGGAGCGGGGGACGGAACTGCACCCCCCCACCCCCTGCTGCAGAGTAAAACGTGTAATTCACAAGCCCCTCTTTGTCACAATCTCAAAGGCCTTCACTCCAGGCTATCTGCACACACCCATTAGGAAAAAGTTTAACTGGACAGGCCAGCTCTGGAATCTGGCCCCACTCCCCAAACTCCGCTCTCCCCTCCTCTCTCTTGTCCCCTCTGCCCATCTACCCTTCTATCCTATCGCCTCTCTACCCTCTCCTCTCGCCTACCGGCCTTAATGAGTTGTAGTCTCTCCTGGAGATCCCTGGCCTGAAAACCATAAAAGCGTAGAGGGGACAATAGAGAGAACCTCAAGCTTCACTTAGAAAAACGAATAGCTAGCTCATGGTTAAATGTATTTTTTGGCTGTTTGGAGAGCCAGGAGACTGGTTAATGTGTGTTAATGTGTATGTCTGTGTGCGCCTGCCGTCTGTGTGTGGCATTCTCACCCTGAGCTCCACATCTGCTCCGGGGTAGAAATGTGCTGCTTTACAGCTTTTTATTTGTGTTTCATACGGAGCCAGCAGCACAGCTGTCAGCAGACACCCAGAGCTCCTCACACATCACCCAACCAGTACAGACCAACAGAGACCTTCCTCATCCCATTAACATGCTATGGGATCAATCTATACTAAGAAATACAATATATATATAATCTATACAAACGTTCATGCTAATATCTCACTGACATCAATGCATGATTTTATGTTAAACTTGCACACACATTTCACAAGTTAGGATTTAGCCCCTATGTCAATCGAATTCACTCAACAAATGAGCCAGAGCAATCAGCAAACCAACACTACATACCTTTTAACCACCAGATCCATTAAAACATCCCCAACACACACACTGTCTTCCTCCCATAGCCGACCAAACCAACACTACGTACCTTTTAACCACCAGATCCATTAAAACATCCCCAACACACACACTGTCTTCCTCCCATAGCCCACCAAACCAACACTACGTACCTTTTAACCACCAGATCCATTAAAACATCCCCAACACACACACTGTCTTCCTCCCATAGCCGACCAAACCAACACTACGTACCTTTTAACCACCAGATCCATTAAAACATCCCCAACACACACACTGTCTTCCTCCCATAGCCCACCAAACCAACACTACGTACCTTTTAACCACCAGATCCATTAAAACATCCCCAACACACACACTGTCTTCCTCCCATAGCCCACCAAACCAACACTACGTACCTTTTAACCACCAGATCCATTAAAACATCCCCAACACACACACTGTCTTCCTCCCATAGCCCACCAAACCAAATCTACGTACCTTTTAACCACCAGATCCATTAAAACATCCCCAACACACACACTGTCTTCCTCCCATAGCCCACCAAACCAAATCTACGTACCTTTTAACCACCAGATCCATTAAAACATCCCCAACACACACACACTGTCTTCCTCCCATAGCCCACCAAACCAAATCTACGTACCTTTTAACCACCAGATCCATTAAAACATCCCCAACACACACACTGTCTTCCTCCCATAGCCCACCAAACCAAATCTACGTACCTTTTAACCACCAGATCCATTAAAACATCCCCAACACACACACTGTCTTCCTCCCATAGCCCACCAAACCAACACTACGTACCTTTTAACCACCAGATCCATTAAAACATCCCCAACACACACACTGTCTTCCTCCCATAGCCCACCAAACCAAATCTACGTACCTTTTAACCACCAGATCCATTAAAACATCCCCAACACACATACTGTCTTCCTCCCATAGCCCACCAAACCAACAGAGCTTATTACAAACATGTCCATCACCACATAAGTCTACACCACACACACACACACAGTAGAAGGAGGATCTAGGTCTATTTTGACCAGGCATATTTCCCTCTTATTAGTCATTCAGGAGGGAGAAGTGGAGAGGCTTCCCACCATGCAGGCCTTTGATGTGGAAAACAAAGTCCCCCTTTCTGCAACCTAATGGAATAAATATGACACATCCTCTCCCTGCTCTCCCAAATCTACATGTGTGTTTACGTTTGAACGTGTGTGTATACACGTGTGTGTGTGCGTTTATTTTCAGCAAACTTAACATGTGTAAATATTTGTTAGAACATAACAAGATTCAACAACTGAGACATAAACTGAACAAGTTCCACACACGTGATTAACATAAATGGAATAGTGTGTCCCTGAACAAACGGGGGGTCAAAATCAAAAGTAACTGTCAGTATCTGGTGTGGCCACCAGCTGCATTAAGTACTGCAGTGCATCTCCTCAAGGACTGTACCAGATTTGCCAGTTCTTGCTGTGAGATGTTACCCTATTCTTCCACCAAGGCACCTGCAAGTTCCCGGACATTTCTGGGGGGAGTGGCCCTAGCCCTCACCTTCCGATCCAACAGGTCCCAGGCGTGCTCAATGGGATTGAGATCCGGGCTCTTCGCTGGCCATGGCAGAACACTGACATTCCTGTCTTGCAGGAAATCACGCACAGAATGGGCAGTATGGCTGGTGGCATTGTCATGCTGGAGGGTCATGTCAGGATGAGCCTGCAGGAAGGGTACCACATGAGGGAGGAGGATGTCTTCCCTGTAACTCACAGCGTTGAGATTGCCTGCAATGACAACAAGCTCAGTCCGATGATGTTGTGACACACAGCCCCAGACCAAGACGGACCCTCTACCTATAAATCTATCCCGCTCCAGAGCACAGTCCTCGGTGTAACGCTCATTCCTTCGACAATAAACGCGAATCCGACCATCATCCCTGGTGAGACAAAACTGCGAATCGTCAGTGAAGAGCACTTTTTGCCAGTCCTGTCTGGTCCAGCGACGGTGGGTTTGTGCCCATAGGTAACGTTCTTGCCGGTGATGTCTGGTGAGGACCTGCCTTACAACAGGCTTACAAGCCCTCAGTCCAGCCCCTCTCAGACTACTGCTGACAGTCTGAGCACTGATGGAGGGATTGTGTGTTCCTGGTGTAACTCGGGCAGTTGTTGTTGCCATCCTGTCCCGCAGGTGTGATGTTCAGATGTACAGATCCTGTGCAGGTGTTGTTACACGTGATCTGCCACTGCGAGGACGATCAGCTGTCCGTCCTGTCTCCCTGCAGCGCTGTCTTAGGCGTCTCACAGTACAGACATTGCAATTTATTGCCCTGGCCACATCTGCAGTACTCATGCCTCCTTGCAGCATTCCTTGCAGCATGTTCACAGATGAGCAGGGACCCTGGGCATCTTTGTTTTGGTGTTTTTCAGAGTCAGTAGAAAGACCTCTTTAGTGTCCTAACTGTGACCTTAATTGCCTACTGTCGGTAAGCTGTTAGTGTCTTAACAAACGTTCCACAGGTGCATGTTCATTAATTGTTTAAGTATGGGAAACAGTGTTTAAACCCTTTACAATGAAGATCTGTGAAGTTGTTTGGATTTTTACAAATTATCTTTGAAAGACAGGGTCCTGAAAAAGGGACATTTCTTTTTTTGCTGAGTTTATTTGTAATTTTTCCATGCTGTTCCTCAATTGCCTACCCCTTTATGAAATCATCCCTGCTTCGTCTGTTCTATGACAAGCAAACTGTTACAATGTGTTTTCAAGAAGGGCCAGCAATTATCTGTTGGCCTTGGGCCGAACCTTCAGCCCAACTACATCCAGAACTCCACACCAGAATCCAACACAACCAAACAGCATTCAGACCTGCCATGCTCCCCAACGTTGCGGAGAGAGGGAAAGGACCGCCATGATGGTTGTTTTATAGCAGCAGCTAGGAAACCCCAAACAAGACAAGTATAGGTTGTGTAATTAGCTAGCGGTGAGGTATTGTGTAATTAGTTGGGGTTCTAGTCCATCCTGTTTTATATGACGTTAGCCCAGATAGTGCCTTCTGTCACAATATTTGAACATAAACACAGAAATATGGAACACAGAGGCCTAAACTGATCCAACATAAGCTCAACACTCAACGTCAACAGAACAAAGGAGATGATCATGGATTTCAGGAAACAGCAGAGGGAGCACCCCCCCATCCACATCGAAGGGACAGTAGTGGAGAGGGTAGAAAGTTCCTCAGCGTACACATCACGGACAAACTGAATTGGTCCACCCACACAGACAGCACGGTGAAGAAGGCGCAGCAGCACTCACAAACTTTTACAGATGCACAATCGAGAGCATCCTGTCGGGCTGTATCACCGCCTGGTACGGCAACTGCTCCGCCCACAACCGTAAGGCTCTCCAGAGGGTAGTGAGGTCTGCACAATGCATCACCGGGGGCAAACTACCTGCCCTCCAGGACACCTACACCACCCGATGTCACAGAAAGGCCATAAAGATCATCAAGGACAACAACCACCCGAGCCACTGCCTGTTCACCCCGCTGTCATCCAGAAGGCAAGGTCAGTACAGGTGCATCAAAGCAGGGACCGAAAGACTGAAAAACAGCTTATATCTTAAGGCCATCAGACTGTTAAACAGCCACCAATAACATTGAGTGGCTGCTGCCAACATACTGACTCAACTCCAGCCACTTTAATATTGGAAAAATTGATGTAAAAATGTATCACTAGCCACTTTAAACAATGCCACTTGATATAATGTTTACATTCCCTACATTACTCATCTCATATGTATATATTGTATTCTATACCATCTACTGCATCTTGCCTATGCCGTTCTGTACCATCAGTCATTCATATATTTTTATGTACATATTCTTTATCCCTTTACACTTGTGTGTATAAGGTAGTTGTTTTGAAATTGTTAGGTTAGATTACTCGTTGGTTATTACTGCATTGTCGGAACTAGAAGCACAAGCATTTCGCTACACTCACATTAACATCTGCTAACCATGTGAATGTGACAAATAAAATTTGATTTGAAGCTCCATGGTGAATATAACTCCATAAGCTCCATGGTGAATATAACTCCATAAGCTCCATGGTGAATATAACTCCATAAGCTCCATGGTGAATATAACTCCATAAGCTCCATGGTGAATATAACTCCATAAGCTCCATGGTGAATATAACTCCATAAGCTCCATGGTGAATAGAACTCCATAAGCTCCATGGTGAATAGAACTCCATAAGCTCCATGGTGAATAGAACTCCATAAGCTCCATGGTGAATAGAACTCCATAAGCTCCATGGTGAATAGAACTCCATAAGCTCCATGGTGAATAGAACTCCATAAGCTCCATGGTGAATAGAACTCCATAAGCTCCATGGTGAATATAACTCCATAAGCTCCATGGTGAATATAACTCCATAAGCTCCATGGTGAATATAACTCCATAAGCTCCATGGTGAATATAACTCCATAAGCTCCATGGTGAATAGAACTCCATAAGCTCCATGGTGAATATAACTCCATAAGCTCCATGGTGAATAGAACTCCATAAGCTCCATGGTGAATATAACTCCATAAGCTCCATGGTGAATATAATTTATAAGCTCCATGGTGAATATAACTCCATAAGCTCCATGGTGAATAGAACTCCATAAGCTCCATGGTGAATAGAACTCCATAAGCTCCATGGTGAATAGAACTCCATAAGCTCCATGGTGAATAGAACTCCATAAGCTCCATGGTGAATATAACTCCATAAGCTCCATGGTGAATAGAATTCCATAAGCTCCATGGTGAATAGAACTCCATAAGCTCCATGGTGAATAGAACTCCATAAGCTCCATGGTGAATAGAACTCCATAAGCTCCATGGTGAATAGAACTCCATAAGCTCCATGGTGAATAGAACTCCATAAGCTCCATGGTGAATATAACTCCATAAGCTCCATGGTGAATAGAACTCCATAAGCTCCATGGTGAATAGAACTCCATAAGCTCCATGGTGAATAGAACTCCATAAGCTCCATGGTGAATAGAACTCCATAAGCTCCATGGTGAATATTGAATAAATGTTGTTTCTTCCACATTTGGCAAGATAGTATAGACTGCAGACAGCTCTCTTCAGCTGGGTCCATTCTGTTCCCTCTTCACTTGGATGAGGCCTAACCCCCATGAACATGTTCAAAAAACAGAGCTTAGCTTCTCTTCTCTACTGACCGAGTGAGTCAATTAGTTCACATATGAGTACAGCATAACTTTATCAGCCAGGGCTCTTCTGCTGAGCAGAGGAGTTTTGGGGACCTTTACTGCACTTTTTTCTTGTCTTTCCCTTTCCCCTTCCCCCTCTCTTTCTGTCCCGTAATGTGCTTGGGAAAAGAGCGAATGACATCATTCAGGAGATGGCGAGGGGAACACAGAAATAGCCGCGCAGTTTGGTTCCCAGCCCCAGGCCGATTCCGATGAGGTTTGGGATGTGTTTTTAATGCGTCTGATAACTCGAATAACCACCCCCTCTTTCTCCCTCTCACTATCTCTCTTCCTTTCTCTCTCTCTCTCTCTCTTTCTCTCTCTCTCTTCTTTCGCTCTCCTCTCAGACTCAGTGGTCACGGAGGCAAGGTCACACTCTCTACTCTTGGCAGGCTGCAGTGTGCGGAGCTTTTGCAGGTGCAGAGGATTATATGCTGCTTTGGGAAAGGCAGAGAGGGAGGGAGGATGGTAGAGGGCCAGGAATATAGAAAGTTTAACCAAGCCACATTCCTGAAGAATTCTACACCGGTTGCCTCGGTTGGCACAGTGTCTTTTACCTGCGTCAGAGGCCTGGAAAGACAGGAGACCGTTGGAAAAAAAGAGAAAGCACTTTTGATTGATCGGATGTTTTTGCTGTAGATAGAGGTAAAGTTATTGGTCGATTGACTCACTCTGTCAGTAAGTGCTGCACACATAGAGGGCTAGGTTTCAGTGTTGTGCCTCAGCACAGATGAGCATCAGGGGAATGGAAGAAAGGAGGAGAAGAGACGGGAGTCCAGGAGGGGGGAGAAGGCACTGGGGCCCATGCAGCTGTCTGACATCCTGAGCAATGAGGCCTGAAGCGGTCTCAGGCAGAGAGAGAGAAACCGAGAGGGAGGGGGAACAAAATAGTGAGGAAGAGAGAGGCGGAGAGTGTGAGAGAGTACATGAGTAACAGAGAGGGAGAGATGGATACAGAGACAAAGAGAGAGAGAGAGACTAAGAGAGAAAGAGAGACAGTTGGGCCATAACTCTTTAGTCTGCGTGACAGGCCAGACAAAAAGCAGATTTGTAGGAGCTGAGGGCTGGGGCTGAGGACACTGCACCCTGAGGACCATAGACATGGCCACAAGCCACCCCACCTGGAGCAAACACACACTGGGGAAGAGAGGAGGGGTGGAAGGGCAGTTGGAGAGGAGAGAGAGAGGAAAGATGGGGGGTGTAGTAGAGGGAGAGAAATTGAGAGGTGAGGAGTAGAGATGGAAGAAGAAAGGAGGTAGAAGAGATGGGGGAGGAGAGAGAAAGCCAGGATGACAGAGGGGGAGACGGTGTAATCTCTGAGTCTGAGTTGAGTTGAATTCCCCACACAACAGAGGACCAAGAGGGATGCTCAGGTTTCACTCGACTTCCCCACATCATGCCTTATAAAGTATGTGATCCAGTCAGCATAGGAAATAGTCACACTTCATATATTACTCTACTTGTGCGGAAGGCTAAGAGACACATAATGGCACTGTCTCTCATCTTCTATGAACTGCCTGTTGAATCGACACTTTCATTGCCAGACCACAAAGCTGGATTACTTAATTGACTGATTTTACTTAATTGACTGATTTTTAAACAGGGACATAATGGGCTACTGAAGAGCAGTGAGGGAGAGGAGCTGATGCTTGGCCTTGCTTGTAATGTCGATCACATCATGTGATTTTACACCAGTTCTAGATCCCAAACCCAAAGCGACCCGGCTTATTAGATTTGCATGGATACCATATGCTTTGAGGGACACCCAAGTATCGTAGAATCGTAGAATATGTTTTATCAACACAGAGTCTACAGTATACTTGGTGAGGGTTGGGAAAATGAAGTCAGAGAAGTCAGCAACATACTCCCAGCTAGTCAAATCCATACTCATACTCAGAACAGTTCTTACAACAATGGTAAAAGTCCCAAAGCATATAGAGATGGTTATTGGAAACCTCTTATAGCATTTAAATGTATGACAGTTACATGGCCAAGCATCAGCTCCTCTCCCTCACTGCTCTTCAGTAGCCCATTATGTCCCTGTTTACTGACAGCAGTTGCTATGTAACGTAGACTGGACGATAGTCAGTCAGACAGACAGACACTGAGAGGGTGTAGGGGTTTTGGCACTCTCCTCCCCCTCCTCTCCTCTCAGTGGGGACACCCCTGGAACCTTCAGAGTGTGGGCCTCCAAACTTGGCCTGGGTTTAGATTGGGGGGGGGGGGTAACCGCTCCTGTAGCTCTGCATAAAGAAAAGCAGCCGGGGTGGGTGGAGGGGGGGTGAGACTGACAGACAGAGACAGACAGACCGACAGTGTGTGTAGTGTTTAGTGAGGCGTGGGCCTGACTGACAGGGTGGGAGGAGGGGGGGGGTGAGACTGACAGAGACAGACAGACCGACAGTGTGTGTAGTGTTTAGTGAGGCGTGGGCCTGACTGACGGGGTGGGAGGAGGGGGGTGAGACTGACAGACAGAGACAGACAGACCGACAGTGTGTGTAGTGTTTAGTGAGGCGTGGGCCTGACTGACGGGGTGGGAGGAGGGGGGTGAGACTGACAGACAGAGACAGACAGACCGACAGTGTGTGTAGTGTTTAGTGAGGCGTGGGCCTGACTGACAGGGTGGGAGGAGGGGGGGGGTGAGACTGACAGAGACAGACAGACCGACAGTGTGTGTAGTGTTTAGTGAGGCGTGGGCCTGACTGACGGGGTGGGAGGAGGGGGGTGAGACTGACAGACAGAGACAGACAGACAGACAGACCGACAGTGTGTGTAGTGTTTAGTGAGGCGTGGGCCTGACTGACGGGGTGGGAGGAGGGGGGGTGAGACTGACAGACAGAGACAGACAGACCGACAGTGTGAGTAGTGTTTAGTGAGGCGTGGGCCTGACTGACGGGGTGGGAGGAGGGGGGTGAGACTGACAGACAGAGACAGACAGACCGACAGTGTGAGTAGTGTTTAGTGAGGCGTGGGCCTGACTGACGGGGTGGGAGGAGGGGGGTGAGACTGACAGACAGAGACAGACAGACCGACAGTGTGTGTAGTGTTTAGTGAGGCGTGGGCCTGACTGACGGGGTGGGAGGAGGGGGGGTGAGACTGACAGAGACAGACAGACCGACAGTGTGTGTAGTGTTTAGTGAGGCGTGGACCTGACTGACGGGGTGGGAGGAGGGGGGTGAGACTGACAGAGCCAGACAGACCGACAGTGTGAGTAGTGTTTAGTGAGGCGTGGGCCTGACTGACGGGGTGGGAGGAGGGGGGTGAGACTGACAGACAGAGACAGACAGACCGACAGTGTGTGTAGTGTTTAGTGAGGCGTGGGCCTGACTGACAGGGTGGGAGGAGGGGGGTGAGACTGACAGACAGAGACAGACAGACCGACAGTGTGAGTAGTGTTTAGTGAGGCGTGGGCCTGACTGACGGGGTGGGAGGAGGGGGGAGTGAGACTGACAGACAGAGACAGACAGACAGACCGACAGTGTGTGTAGTGTTTAGTGAGGCGTGGGCCTGACTGACGGGGTGGGAGGAGGGGGGGGTGAGACTGACAGACAGAGACCGACAGTGTGAGTAGTGTTTAGTGAGGCGTGGGCCTGACTGACGGGGTGGGATGAATAGTGCATCTGGTATAGGAATGGAACTGTATTGGAGAAACATCTTTGAGAGTATCAATGTATCCCGTTGAATCATGAAATGGTCATAAGAGTGTATTTTGTCATTACAGAACATAAATGTTTGCCGTGCACTCATCGTGTGTGTGTGTGTGTGTGTGTGTGTGTGTGTGTGTGTATGTGTGTGTGTGTGTGTGTGTGTGTGTGTGTGTTTCACTGCGTTTCCAGGTGGAATAGCAGCGTTCGTCACCACTCCCTTGGACGTGGCTAAGACCAGGATCATGTTGGCCAAGGTAAGGCCCAATCAAGCTAACCCAGGCCGGGCCAGCTACAGGACTGTTCAACACTGTCTGTCTGCTGAGTGACGCCTCACAGTGAACTGCAGTTCTCTAATGTAGACAAAGCTCATCAGAGACACACTGCCATGGAGAACAGAATATGGACATTGGTGACACGCACATTCATTCTGTGTTCTCCTCAGCCCAGTGTTGAATTGATAATGTTCTGTGGACATGTTTGTGTTCATGTTTAATGTTAGCTGTAGTACATCTGGACAGGCCAGAGTAGTTTCCAATGGAACGGACAGGACAGACGGGCCTGCCTGTCCTGGGTTTATCATGCGTTTACTCTGCTAGCTCCTGTGTTTGTCTGACTGTGTCTCTCTGTGGTATGTTAGTGGGGGTGTTGTGAGTTCAGTTGAACCCAGTCGTTGTGTCCTTGGATAAGACAAAGTGTTCTGTGCTTTTTGTTCTCCGCGATGACAAATGAGATACCACTCTGTAACACTTCAGTTGGTTAGACGTGGCGCTTGTGTGAAGATGGTAAAAACAACGTTGTATGATGTGTCAAAACATTTGCCATAAACGTGTTTTAGCAGGGGTTATAGAGTTAGGGGTGAGGTCACTTGTGATTTTAAATTGACATAATATTAGCTGGTTGTTACATTAACTCGTGTTTTTAGTGCTAAAACACACAATGTAGCATTTTCTGACTCTGTAAAACCCCACATAAGATCACCCATGGTAGTTAATTTCCCTTCTTTACCTCACCGGGGCCCTGAACGCCTGTTGCACAAGCCCAGACAGGACTGAGGTGTGGGGTGAAGAGAAGTGGGAGTGGAGGGGAGGAGGGGTGAGGATGGGATATGGCGGTGTTGGAGCTTGTCACAGTAGTTTCCTCCTGTTCCAGAAGAAAAGTCAGAGCCAGAGGTGGGTCTGCTGGCTGGGACAGGGGTGGGTCTGCTGGCTGGGACAGGGGTGGGTCTGCTGGCTGGGACAGGGGTGGGTCTGCTGGCTGGGACAGGGGTGGGTCTGCTGGCTGGGACAGGGGTCGGTCTGCTGGCTGGGACAGGGGTCGGTCTGCTGGCTGGGACAGGGGTGGGTCTGCTGGCTGGGACAGAGGTGGGTCTGCTGGCTGGGACAGGGGTGGGTCTGCTGGCTGGGACAGGGGTCGGTCTGCTGGCTGGGACAGGGGTGGGTCTGCTGGCTGGGACAGGGGTGGGTCTGCTGGCTGGGACAGGGGTCGGTCTGCTGGCTGGGACAGGGGTCGGTCTGCTGGCTGAGACAGGGGTGGGTCTGCTGGCTGTGACAGGGGTGGGTCTGCTGGCTGCTGGCTCAGAGAGACTGCTCGGACTGTTCCTCAGTGGCCAGCAGGACCTAGAAAAACACAGAACAGGACTCTTACCATGCTGCACTGCCCACAGCCTGGCAAACAGCACTGTGTCCTCTGAAACCTGCACCCCAGTCTGAGCATGGCACATCCCTGCCTTTGCTACTGCTATAATAGGTCCCCCCACCACCCAGACTAACTTACTGACCAAACTGCCTACATCTACTACAGGGTTTAGGGAAATGGAGGAGGGGAGAGGGGAAATAACAGAAGAGAGAGAGAGAGACATTACATACTCACCAGTGAACCACACTGCTACAGTATAACATGTGCCCAGATACACCAAGTTTTGGCGGTTTTGGAGCAGTGGCTTTTTCGTTGCTGAGCGTTCTTTCAGGTTATGTCGATATAGGACTCGTTTTACTTTGAATATAGATACTTTTGCACCTGTTTCCTCCAGCATCTTCACAAGGTCCTTTGCTGTTGTTCTGGGATTGATTTGCACTTTTCACACCAAAGTACGTTCATCTCTAGGAGACAGAACGCATCTCCTTCTTGAGCGGTATGACGGCTGCGTGGTCCCATGGTGTTTATACTTGCGTACTATTGTTTGTACAGATGAACATGGTACATTCAGGCGTTTGGAAATTGCTCCCATGAATGAAGGCCTACAATTTATTTTCTGAGGTCTTGGCTGATTTCTTTTGATTTTCCCATGATGTCAAGCAAAGAGGCACTAAGTTTGAAGGTAGGCCTTGACATACATCCACAGGTACACCTCCAACGGACTCAAATTATGTCAATTAGCCTATCAGAAGCTTCTAAAGCCATGACATAATTTTCTGGAATTTTCCAAGCTGTTTAAAGGCACGGTCAACTAAGTGTATGTAAACTTCTGACCCATTGGAATTGTGATACAGTGAATTATAAGTGAAATAATCTGTCTGTAAACAATTGTTGGAATAATTACTTGTGTCATGCACAAAGTAGATGTCCTAACCGACTTGCCATAACTATAGTTTATCAAGAAATTTGTGGAGTGGTTGAAAAACGAGTTTTAATGACTCCAACCTAAGTGTATGTAAGCTTCCGACTGTATAATCTTTCAACTGTATATTTTCTGGGTGATTTAAATATTGACTGGATTCATCAAGCTGCCCACTCAGGAAAAATCTTCAGGGATCAGGTTGTCAGTCAACCTCCCGGGGTAGTTACAAACAGCACAGGAATGAAATCATCAACATGTATTGATCACATTTTTACTAATAATGCAGATATTTGCTTTAAAGCAGTATCAAAATCCATAGGATGTAGTGATCACAATATAATAGCCATATTTAGAAAAACCAAAGTTCCAAAGGCTGGGCCTAATATAGTGTATAAGAGGTAATACACAAAGTTTTATTGTGATTCATATGTTGATGATGTAAATAATATTTGCTGGTCTGTGGTGTGTAATGAGGATCAACCAGACGCTGCACTTGACACATTAATGAAACTACTTATTCCAGTTACTAATAAGCACGCACCTGTTAAGAAAATGACTGTAAAAACTGTTAAATCCCCTTGGATTGATGAGGAATTGAAAAATTGTATGGTTGAGAGGGATGAGGCAAAATGTATGCCAATTAAGTCTGGCAGCCCAACTGATTGGCAAACATACTGCAAATAAAGAAATCATGTGACTAAACTAAATAAAAAGAAACTACACTATGAAATAAAGGTAAATTATATAAAGAATTATAGTAAAAAGCTTATGGGCAACTTAAATGACATTTTGGCTACTTCATTCATTGAATCAGATGGCTCATTCATCACAAAGCCCACTGATATTGCAAACTACTTGAATTACTTTTTCAGTGGCAAGATAAGCAAACTTAGAGATGACATGCCAGCAACAAACGCTGACGCAACACGTCCAGGTATATCAACCCAAATTATGAAAGACAAGTATTGTACTTTTGAATTCCGTAAAGTCAGTGTGGAAGAGGTGAAATAATTATTGTTGTCTATCAACAATGACAAGCCATCAGGGTCTGACAATCTAGATGGAAAATGACTGAGGATAATAGCAGACAATATTGCCACTCCTATTTGCCACATCTTCAATTTAAGCCTACTAGAAAGTGTGTGCCCTCAGGCTTGGAGGGAAGCTAAAGTCGTTCCGCTACCCAAGAATAGTAAAGCCCCCTTTACTGGCTCAAATAGCCAACCAATCAGACTGTTACAAACCCTTAGTAACCTTCTGGAAAAAATTGTGTTTGACCAGATACAATGCTATTTCACAGTAAACAAATTGACAACAGAATTTCAGCATGCTTATAGGGACGGACACTCAACAAGCACAGCACTTACACAAATGACTGATAATTGGCTGAGAGGAATTGATGATAAAATTATTGTGGGGGCTGTCTTGTTAGACTTTAGACATTATTGATCATAGTCTGCTGCTGGAAAAACGTAGGTGTTATGTCTTTACACCCCCTGCTATAATGTGGATAAATAATTATTTGTTTAACAGAACACTTCAGGTGTTCTTTAATGGAAGCCTATCCAATATAAGCCAGTTATAATCAGCAATCAGACATTTTTACTAACAACATGCCACTGACTTTGAGTAAAGCCAGAGTGTCTATGTATGCGGATGACTCAACACTATACACGTCAGCTACTACAGCGACTGAAATGACTGCAACACTCTATGAAGAGCTGCAGTTAGTTTCAGAGTGGGTGGCAAGGAATAAGCTAGCCCGAAATATTTCTGAAACTAAAAGCATTGTATTTGGAACAAAACACTGACTAAACCCTAAACCTCAACTAAATCTTGCAATAAATAATGTGGAAATTGAGCAAGTTGAGATGACTAAACTGCTTGGAGTAGCACTAGATTGTAAACTGTCATGGTCAAACCATATTGATGCAGTAGTAGCTAAAATGGGGAGAAGTCTGTCTATTATAAAGCGATGGTCTGCCTTCTTAACAACACTATCAACAAGGCAGGTCCTACAGGCCCTAGTTTTGTCGCACCTTGACTACTGTTCAGTCCTGTGGTCAGGTGCCACAAAAAAGGACTTAGGAAAATTGCAATTGGCTCAGAACAGGGCAGCACAGCTGGCCCTTGGATGTACACAGAGAGCTAATATTAATCATGTGCATGTCAATCTCTCCTGGCTGAAAGTGGAGGAGAGGTTGACTTCATCACTACTTTTATTTATGAGAGGTAGAATGCACAGAGCTGTCTGTCTAAACTACTGGCACACAGCTCGGACACCCATTCATACACCACAAGACATGCCACGATGTCTCTTCACAGTCCCCAAGTCCAGAACAGACTATGGGAGGCACACAGCGGAACTCTATTCCACATCAAGTAACTGACGCAAGCAGTAAAATTAGATTTAAAAAAGAGATTAAAAAACACCTTATGGAACAGCGGGGACTGTGAAGCAACACAAACATTGTCACAGACACATGCATACACACAAAATAACATACACACTATGCATACACATGGATTTAGTACTGTAGATATGTGGTAGTGGTGGAGTAGGGACCTGAGGGCACACACTGTGTTGTGAAATCTATGAATGTATTGTAATGTTTTTAAAATTGTATAAACTGCCTTAATTTTGCTGGACCCCAGGAAGAGTAGCTGCTGTTTGGCAGCAGCTAATGGGGATCCATAAGTACAAATATTGCTGGGCACACAAAAATACACAGGGTGATTTACAGTCCAGGCTGCAGTTATGCTAACCCCGCACCCCACCCTTCACTTCCCCTCCTCTCTTTAATCACCCTCCCATTCCTCTTGCCATGCTAGTCCCTCCCCCCTCACGCTTAACTACTTCTCCCACTCTCTCCAATCCTGATCCCACTCCTCCCAATCAAGACCTCTGGCATAAAACTGCAACAGGTGGAGTGTGGGTGGTGGATTGTTATGGATGTCACCTGTGTTGCCACCGATGTCTGTGAGGGGAGAAGTGGGAGGAGGTAGGATGGGAGAGGAAGACTAAACAGGGTGTCTGTCCAAGTGGCAGGAAGTGGAGGAGACTATCTATCTATCGTCACATCTCTTATTTGTTCTCTCTCTCTCTTAGGCTGGGACTAGTACAGCGAGTGGGAACATCCCACTGGTGCTGTTAGATGTGTGGAAGACTAGGGGCTTGACGGGGTAAGTATGGCCCATCACACGCTGCTGTTCTGGGGGAACCTGAGGACTAGGCTGGGGTAGCCTTCTGTACCTATGTACACATTTCAACAAGTGTCTCTGACTAGGTATCCCCTTCCCCTTTCTATTGTTGAAAGACTGTGTTTTTAAAAATCTTAAACCATTTCTCTTAGCCTGTATGTTTTTTGGGACTTTGCATTATCTGATTTAAAGTCATACAGTTCTTTGCATAATCAGGTTTGCCTGCTGGTAGGAACACTAGTCAGGGGACGTACATTCAGCACAGAAACCTGAAAAATGAGAATTAAGAGCTTTCCAAGAGACATAACTTTTCTGAATAGTCCTATTGATTAAGACATTAGTAGGGCCAACGGTAAGGTTTATGTGTGGAGCTGAATGTGTGATGTGTTTATGACATCTCCTAATGAAAAGGCCAGGTCAGAAGGGAATGATGGCCTGCCAGCCCTAAACCAAACAGCCCTGTGAATAATAGTCTGGTGTGTATGAGCAGCCATCATTTAGTTAAGATATACAGGCCCTGATGTTAATAGCAGATTTGGTTTGGGGTGGTGCCAAAAACAGTCTCTCAGGCACTATCAGAGATTGTTTGAGTAGGCTGCAGTAATGGAATCTAATCAGAGAGTGCAATCCTGTTTGGAAGAGGTTCTGATTCAACATTAACTGGCTGTTTAATAACCCCGGGGTAGTTTGTTAATCTCACTCCGCTGGGGAGAGAGAAGACCAGGGACGGTGTGGGCTTCAACACACTCAGCTGGGGAGAGAGAAGACCAGGGACGGGGTGGGCTTCAACACACTCGGCTGGGGAGAGAGAAGACCAGGGACGGTGTGGGCTTCAACACACTCGGCTGGGGAGAGAGAAGACCAGGGACGGTGTGGGCTTCAACACACTCGGCTGGGGAGAGAGAAGACCAGGGACGGGGTGGGCTTCAACACACTCAGCTGGGGAGAGAGAAGACCAGGGACGGGGTGGGCTTCAACACACTCGGCTGGGGAGAGAGAAGACCAGGGACGGGGTGGGCTTCAACACACTCCGCTGGGGAGAGAGAAGACCAGGGACGGTGTGGGCTTCAACACACTCGGCTGGGGAGAGAGAAGACCAGGGACGGGGTGGGCTTCAACACACTCAGCTGGGGAGAGAGAAGACCAGGGATGGGGTGGGCTTCAACACACTCGGCTGGGGAGAGAGAAGACCAGGGACGGGGTGGGCTTCAACACACTCCGCTGGGGAGAGAGAAGACCGGGGACGGGGTGGGCTTCAACACACTCGGCTGGGGAGAGAGAAGACCAGGGACGGGGTGGGCTTCAACACACTCCGCTGGGGAGAGAGAAGACCGGGGACGGGGTGGGCTTCAACACACTCAGCTGGGGAGAGAGAAGACCAGGGACGGGGTGGGCTTCAACACACTCGGCTGGGGAGAGAGAAGACCAGGGACGGGGTGGGCTTGTTATTGAATGGCTCTTCTTATGCTCATGAAGCCGTCATACAGAGGGATACCTTGTAGAAAAGTCTCTACCCTAAGCCTCCCAGCTGCCTCGACAAGCCGCCCCTAATTGAAAGAGTATTCTTTGATGTTCCCCCTCTTCTTCGATATTTTGTCTCTCTTTTTCTGGACTTTTTTTCCTTCTCTTCTCTAACTCTTGGTTTACTGATAAGATAGCTGCAGAGGGAGGTTTTCTGTACAGCTGAAGGAGCAAGCATAATAAACCGTACAACATGGAGTTCCCCAAATGCCTTCCCCTGATAGTGATACACACAGTCTCTCTGGGACAACCAGAGGAAGGAAAAGCAGTGTCGTGATTCCATAGGGAAAGGACTTGGCAGTTACGCCGGGGCTGGGGCTTTAAAGCTTGAATTATGGTAATAGGCCCAATTGCAGTCTAGTGAAGCCATAAAGTGCTTCCATCTGTTTTTTTTTTTTTATTTTTACCTTTATTTAACCAGGCAAGTCAGTTAAGAACAAATTCTTATTTTCAATGACGGCCTGGGAACAGTGGGTTAACTGCCTGTTCAGGGGCAGAACGACAGATTTGTACCTTGTCAGCTCGGGGGTTTGAACTCACAACCTTCCGGTTACTAGTCCAACGCTCTAACCACTAGGCTACGCTGCCGCTGTTTGCTGTGCCCCAGAGCACTGCCGAGCCCTGCCTGCCTCCTCACCACACTAACCAAAACACATGGACAGCCAGGACCTCCCCAAACCAACCAGAATGAATCTGAAACACGCCAAAACAATGTAAACCTGAGTTCACCAAGTCAGCTCCACTTCGCATGACCTAAACCTACTGCTCAGACTTTGAACCCAACTGTCTGCTCCAGGGTTGGGGTCAATTCTGAATTGAATTGCAAATTGCATTTTAATTCCAATTCAATTCTTGAATTGTAATTGATTTTGAATTGGCCACAACCCACAGGTGAAGAATTTAAATAGAATGTGAATTAAAGGAAGTAGAATTTAATTTAATGAAATGATGCAGATGATTAATGAGAAGAAAAGTGCTCCTGATCAAAAGGAGGTGAAGACATGTGGTGTATCTAAGACCACTGGTTCTCAACATGATTAAGACCAAAGCCTGTGATGAGCAGCTCTCTCTCTCCTGCTGAGGACTCGGTGTATTTTAGGCTGTGCGGTTAGGAGGCTGTGAGGTGATTGGCCGGTGTTCAGGGCCTGACTGATCTGTGTGGCTGGCAGGCTGCTGATGTTAGTGAGTCAGCGAGCCCCAGAGGTTTATGGGAGAAGTTCAGCCATCTTGTTCCACAGGTGGGGCTTCTCCCAGACAGGAAGTGACACACTGTTGTGAGCCAGAACACGTGGAGGTGGTCTGGAGAATTTAGAATCTTAGAACACTTTAAGAACTGTGCTGACCCATTGCCAAATCAATCTTTCACATGGGCAGATACTGAAAATGGGACATTGTTTTCTGTCTATTGCTTTCCTTGGCTTGTTGTTTGAAACAACATTGGCTTCATTCAGGCACTGGCAGCCTACCACATGAGCGTTTCGAAAAGGACTATATTTTGATATATAACGTGTGTGATGGAAAAGGTTGAGATTCACACACAGTGGGTGTTTACTTCTATTTCAGTCGAAGGTGATAACTCTGCAAAGAGCAAACTGAAGGGCAGGATGACAAGCTTTGAGAAATGTCCCCTTGCTCATTTGTTCCAGCTTAAGCATTTACACACCCACACGCGCTCACACACACACACACGAGCGCAGCCTCTCCAAAACACCCGATCCGACTAGGAGCATTCCTAAACGTGCAGTTCTGTAAATGGCTGGGATAGTTGAGAGATCCCTGACGTGCTTGGCACCTTGTACAGATTTGCAGTTGACAAAATTGATGTATTAGCGGTTAGACCATTTGTGACCCCATTTCTAAATGGAGGGCCATAAAACCTCACCACAGCCCCTACAGGTGTCCCAGGCCTCTGGGGTCTGTTGTGTTACGTAGGTCAGCCCTGGAGCATCCAAGGCACTGAGAGCAGTTCGAGCTGCTGGCCAGAGCAGAGGCAGGGCAGACAGATCGACGAACCGACCGAGGAGTGTAGGGGTGTAGTGGCAGAGTGGGGGTTCTCAGTAAGGAATAAATCAGTCCAATGGATAGGACCCATTATATTTCCAGTCTGTGGGGAGAGGGGAGAGTAAATGCTATAGTGTGTGTACAAGAGAATGGAGAAGAGAGAGGGAGAAAAAGAGAGCGAGGAATGACTGGGCTGATCCGGGGTGTCTGAGCTGAGCCAGTTGAGGCTGTTGCTGGACGGCCGCACGAATGGACAGAGGGACGTGTGTGGATGTCATCTGGCCATCAGTCAGGCAGACAGATCAAGCTCCAGGGAGGCCCATCAGGGGGTTCAGCAGTAATCCACAAAACAGTTGTGTGGAAAAGGGCCTTGGCATACTCTCATGGCCTGTCACCATCCCCTGACCTCCACAACATCAACAGTCTGGAGAGTCCCCTAACTTCTAAAACTTTCTTTGAAACAACATTCTACTCCCCTAGCTTCTAAAACAGCCAATCCACTCCCCTGTCTTTCTAAATGGACTGAAAAACATCCTGCCCAGTCTCCTGTCTTCAATAACTGACTCTAAAACAGCTTTTCAGTCCCCTAGCTTCTAAAGCTGTCTTTAAAACAGCCTCCCCAGTCTCCTGTCTTCAATAACTGACTCTAAAACAGCTTTTCAGTCCCCTAGCTTCTAAAGCTGTCTTTAAAACAGCCTCCCCAGTCTCCTGTCTTCAATAACTGACTCTAAAACAGCTTTTCAGTCCCCTAGCTTCTAAAGCTGTCTTTAAAACAGCCTCCCCAGTCTCCTGTCTTCAATAACTGACTCTAAAACAGCTTTTCAGTCCCCTAGCTTCTAAAGCTGTCTTTAAAACAGCCTCCCCAGTCTCCTGTCTTCAATAACTGACTCTAAAACATCCTCTCTAGTCCCTTGTCTTCAAAAACTCACTCTAAATCATCCTCCCCAGTCTCCTGTCTTCAATAACTGACTCTAAAACATCCTCTCTAGTCCCTTGTCTTCGAAAACTCACTCTAAATCATCCTCCCCAGTCTCCTGTCTTCTAAATTTGCCTTCAGAACAGACTCTCCAGTCTCCTAGCTTCTAAAACTGACTCAGAAACAGCTTTTCTGTTCCTTAGCTTCTGAAACTGACTCTAGATCATCTTAATAAGCCCCTGTTTCCGAAAATAGCATGAAATCCCTCTCAGAACATACATCTTAGCAGAGAAATATGGAACAAGACCTAGTCAAATAAAACAAGTAACATGTTACTCTTGCATAATACCTGATGCAATTTTGTTTGTCTTTTCAGTCTGTTTTCTGGCACTATACCTCGAGTCACGTCCATCAGTCTGGGAGGTTTTATCTTCCTGGGTGCTTATGAGAAGGTCCGACGCACCCTGCTATAAAGACCCTGGCCTGGGGATGAAGGCAGGTGTGCTGTGCTGACCCAGCCTGAACTGGCCCCCGAGGAGGGACACCTGGTGTGAGTCATCCCTGATCGCATTACCCAGAGGTCTGCGTTCCTGCTCATCAGTGCGCTGCAGATTGAGTTTAACTGCGTGAATTCCATTTTAACAGCAAGGATCGCATACCTCTGAGCCGAGTATCTTCACTGTGACCATGTGAGTGGAAATGTTATTAAAAGCCATATTTTTATACAATGTCACCACTTTCTCCAGTTCATTGTCTGAAGCTGGGTAGTTAAATGGTGGAATAATCACCTCACAGTAGTTTGTCCGTCCAAGGTTACTGCTCTCCGTTATTCAGTATGGAAACACGGTAAACAAAACCACCTGCAGCAAAGAGCCACCAGAAAGCCTATTCGAGAAGAAGCATCATGAGCTCATCCACCTGCATCCACCTGTCATATCAGTGCTAGATGGGACCTAGGGCCTGTGTTTCTGCTGGATTAAACACTCATTTATTACAGGATTTGTCACAACTGTCGCCACATTAATGCAGATGGATGGATAATGTACTTTAGCCAACTTCCATCGAAGGAATAGTATTAAAACATGTACAATTTAATTTTTCCGGTTTTTCCTAGTATTAAAAACAGGATATCCTGAATAGATTAACCTTTTACTCTAATGCATTGGTGAACATCGAGTGTTGAGCAAGCATCAAAATGTTTCTTGGAATATAAAATTGGTTTTCCAAAAACACTTGTCAATAACTCCCATTGTGTCCTTCAGATGTCAGTTGAGGGGGAAGGTAAAGACCATTAAAGCCTGGGAGAGCAATGTTACACAGGTGGGTTTACCAGAGGGCTAAGTCCTGTCCTGGAGGCTGTCAGGTAACTGACATGCATCCGTCCAGCCACTGTCCCTCATTCAATATGGACTTAAGGACATTCGCCAAGCCTATAATTTACAATTAAACCCTGGCTTTAGAGATGAACCTCCAATGTATTTGCATAGAGACAGAAGAAACATGAATGAGTTCGATACCTTTGACAAACCTGCTAATTCAAGTAGTCTATATCATTTTGCTTTGCCTGGCCCCCTTATAAATTTGAGATGACATTGAACCACAAAGGCAAGGAAAAACACACTCCACAAAATGTGATTTTAGACACTTTAATGTTTAAACTTTGACATTGGTACAATGGATTCAGTTGACTGAAATAAATTACTGCATGTCACCCCCGTGGGATGATATGACAACTGACTGACCATCTAGAATTCCTGTTCTCTAAAGAATATGCTAAAATGTCAAACAATTTGAGCCTTTGATACCGCAAATAGCAAGTGTTTACAGAAAAAAATGTAATGTAATTCTGTTTAATCTGACATTCAGTGTATCCAGGCCTAAAGATGGGGCATTTTTCCTCGGTTTGGCAAGAGTACATTTCACAAGTTTCCCAGCAGTAAGCAGTTTTATAAAATGAAGAGATTGTTTGTACCAGTCAAAAGTTCCTGAATGATTAAACAGGTTGTACTAGTACCATTATGATGAGGATGTGTGGTGCTATGACAAAGGCTAAATACTGGCCATTCCCTGTGTGAACAGTGTGACAACAGTCTCAAAATGCCTCCTGGTGAGTTCCTCATTCCCTTTACAGCATGGCAGGTTCATGTTATAGCTGAACATATTGGGATGGGGGTGGGGGACTAATGATTTTAAAAGTTGGACCAACATTCATGACAAATGTGAATTCAAAGGATCTGGGCCTTTAGTTGGACAAAAGAAAAGAAATGGGAGCTGAGGCACCGTGGAGGACGTAGTCCCTAAACCAAAGCCAACTGAAGTGGTGGTCAGTACCTTGACATTCCATCGCTATGTCAGAAATGTGACACGTTTCCTGACTCAGAACTCTTACATTCCTATTAGGTATGAGTAGTACAAAAGTGCTTAAACATCCAAAACCTCATTTCATATCCCAAACCCCCCTTGTTCCATGTTGTACCCAAATCAAAGCCCTTCCTTCATAAAATACCAGTAAATATGAGTTATGGTTTAAGGCCATGATGGGCAGCGTTTGCATTTGTCAAACAACATTCCAAGTGCAATAAAGTGTTCCGTGGTTTGACAAAGTGTACCGATAGCTCTCACAGCTCTGCTATACTAAGAGTCTGGTTAGTGGTTTCTTTGATCATGCAATAAGGCACGGCAGTTGAAGCAGGTAGGTAGAGGCTGACAAGGCTTGTTAAAGACAACAAAAAATACCATCACTCCGTTCCTTGTCATGCACAGAATCATTTCAAATACTCTTTGTAAAAGTTATATAATATACATGAAAACTCTTATGTACAGTCAATTGTCCAATGGTATAGCTCTCTCTCTTTCACACATTACTCTACAATATTACCTACATTTGCATGCTTCAAATGCAAGTCACATTTAGGAGCTAAGATTGGTTGGCACCTCCCAGGAGAAGGTTTTCAGTATGTACATCTGATACGCTCAGACGGGACACCACCCACACAAGCGCCGCCTTAAACTCCAGACGCCCCTCCCTGCTCCTGCCTCGTTAGTCCAAACAGGGGACAGGATCAGATCTTGGCCTCTCTGTTTGAGGTAGCAGTTCCCAGTGCAAAGAACAAGTCAACTCAGGGCTAGTGAGTCTGATAGTGTCAGGGTGGGGAGAGCCTGCTAGTCACTGGCTCTCCTGAGGGGGGTGCATGGCTCTGGAAGGCTCTGGGAGTATGTCCATTAGAGAGGAGAGTCTGTCTGAGCTCTGGCTCACAGTCTGTGTCCAGTGTGTATTGGCTTGTTACGGGGCAGAGTTTCACCGGCTTGTGGAAGGCCTCCACTTGGGAAAGGGAGCACACTAACGTTGTCTGTCCCGTCCTGTTCACTGAGGTATCTGGGAGGGAAAACCGAGAGAGAAGAGAACACACAATCAAGACCCCTATCTGTGCAGAGCTCAAGGCTATGGATTGCATCCATATGGCTAATTTGACATTATGAAGCAAGGATCGGATTCTGACCCCTAATTCCTCCCAGACAGTTCCTTGCCAAAATGTACAGCATCCCAGGACAAGACCCGACCTGCTCCCCTGTGAGTCAGGCAGCGACGGCAACTCAATGCGGCTTTTCATCAAATTCCCTTCACTGTGATTTGTCATGGCAGGCTGATCTACACAGCTACGGGCTCCATCCATAACATAATTTCTACCATTCCTCATCCTGTCCTCAACAGTGTGGAATAGAAAGAGCACTCTACCTTTTCTGTCGTCGTGGTTTCTCTGTGATGACAATACGTTGTGGTTGCTGGGAAACGCAGGTGGCTGGGCGTCCCTTCTAACTCCATTGGAGGTCCCGTTGCAGAGGGAGGCGGTGTAGGGTCCTGTGTCCACCCCTAAGGGTATGCTGTAGTCCATGTGGTGGAGGTGTTGTTGGTACTCCAGGCCTACAGGTCCCAGTCCCTGGGGAAGGTAGTCTGAGTCTGACTTGGAGTAGCTATTCCCATTCTCCATACACTCTGTACACACTACAGCCTCACCGTAACCTAGACCAGACAAGAGAGAACGTCATTATTACCACGCCCACCCTTTTCCACAGTTTCATGAATTTAGAGGCGATGTAAAGAAAACATTCACTGATCAGTCATGTGTGAGTATTGGAGGTTCATATGGAAATCAAACTGAACACACTACCTGTGTTGTCTGTGTGCGTGTTGGGCAGAGGTCCACCACCAGCCTCCACACGGACACACACATCCTGGCGCTCCGAGAGGGTCCCCTGGGAGGACAGGTAGCTGGGGACGTCCGGGGGCACATTGGTCTCATCTGGGAGGGGAGAGAAACCATCACCATCAGCACAAACTACGGTCACCAACGCAACACATGGATGGTGAACAGCCATTCCCTGTGACGAGTAGAACTACATGAGCTCCCTCTCACCCGTGTTGGTGACGCTGCACTCCTCGCTCTTCTTGCGCGTCTGGTAGATGATGCACACCCACACCAGAGAGGTCACCACGATGCTAGTCACCACAGCGATGATTATGATGCCCACCGTGACGGTGCTGGGGCCGGGCGTAGCGGCGCAGGCGGAGTG
This sequence comes from Oncorhynchus mykiss, assembly GCF_013265735.2. Taxonomy (NCBI): domain Eukaryota; kingdom Metazoa; phylum Chordata; class Actinopteri; order Salmoniformes; family Salmonidae; genus Oncorhynchus; species Oncorhynchus mykiss. Next base: position 71,522,206 of record NC_048581.1, read on the forward strand.
GCGGACACTCAGCTGGCTGTGGGCACGCTCCGTGCCCAGCCTGTTGGACATGACGCACGTGTACCTCCCAGCGTCCTCTACGGCGGCGCTGCTGATGACCAGCAGCTGGTTGCCGGGGGTGAAGTGGTGTCGGTCAGAGGGGCGGAAGGGCTGGTCGTTCCTCAGCCAGGTGATTTTGGGTAGGGGACTGCCTAGCGCCTTACACTGCAGGACTACAGTCTCCCCCACCACCACACTACGGTCCTCCAGCTCCTGGGCCAGGTGGGGTGTCTCTGTAGACAGGAGGGGTCACAGGTCAAAGTGTAGTCTTCCCACCAGAGCAGACTGGTCAATCCCAACTCTACTCAACACTTCATATCAAACTACACAATGACAACGGGTGATGGTCCATTATGCTTTGTTCAACACAGAGTGATATAGAACATCATGATCTCACTCGATCTACTCCACCTCTTCAGACTGGGCCTCAGCGCTGACTTTTCTTTCCACATGCATGACTAAACATACAGAGCCACTCCTGAGGGCTGTTGCTACCTCGTGTCCCTGGGAGGAGTTGTTCTGGACTAAAAGCACTACATAAGGTAGAGCAGACCAAGCCCTTACACATCCACAGTACTTGACAATATGTGATCTCATCAAATTCACATAGCTGTAGACCAAGCCCTTACACGTCCAATAGAAGCCCCTCTAGAAGAATGGAGGCCTGCAGTCTCCCTCCCACCCTGAGGAGGGGTGAGAACAGTTAACAAAAACCCCTCTGTGAAGTCCCTCTATCCTACCCTCCCCCATCTGACCCCTACCCTGACCTCTGACTTCAAGGAAGGCCACAGCTGCCAGAAGCATTTCATTCTAGGACCAAGGCTCACCAGTTCACAGCTGGCTTTAGAGCAGTTTACTAAGTGTTCATTTTTAGACTTAGTGTCTATATTATGGTCATGTGAAGGTAAGCCATGAATCCTCAAACATTGAGGGCTGTGTTAGTTAGGTGGCATTATGTAGGAAGCGTTATGTAGGAGGTATGCAGGAATGCTAACTGGCCAGATTAATGTGATGTATGTACAGGGCAGGGGAGACTGGTGGGAGGCGCTCTAGAAATAATAATAATAGTGAACTCACACCCCCCCCCCCCCCCCCACTAGCTCTGACTTTATTGATATCTACTGTATTGAGGAAAAATGTACTTACCATGACTGTGATGTGATTGTACCACCTAGCTATCTTAAAACTAATGCACTAACTGTAAGTCCCACCGAGCCATCTTAAAACTAATGCACTAACTGTAAGTCCCACCTAGCTATCTTAAAACTAATGCACTAACTGTAAGTCCCACCGAGCCATCTTAAAACTAATGCACTAACTGTAAGTCCCACTGAGCCATCTTAAAACTAATGCACTAACTGTAAGTCCCACCGAGCCATCTTAAAACTAATGCACTAACTGTAAGTCCCACCGAGCCATCTTAAAACTAATGCACTAACTATAAGTCCCAACGAGCTAAGTCCCACCTAGCCATCTTAAAACTAACTGTAAGTCCCAACGAGCTAAGTCCCACCTAGCCATCTTAAAACTAATGCACTAACTGTAAGTCCCACCTAGCCATCTTAAAACTAATGCACTAACTGTAAGTCCCACCGAGCCATCTTAAAACTAATGCACTAACTATAAGTCCCAACGAGCTAAGTCCCACCTAGCCATCTTAAAACTAACTGTAAGTCCCAACGAGCTAAGTCCCACCTAGCCATCTTAAAACTAATGCACTAACTGTAAGTCCCACCTAGCTATCTTAAAACTAATGCACTAACTGTAAGTCCCACCTAGCTATCTTAAAACTAATGCACTAACTAAGTCCCACCTTGCTATCTTAAAACTAATGCACTAACTGTAAGTCCCACCTAGCTATCTTAAAACTAATGCACTAACTGTAAGTCCCACCTAGCTATCTTAAAACTAATGCACTAACTGTAAGTCCCACCTAGCCATCTTAAAACTAATGCACTAACTGTAAGTCCCACCTAGCCATCTTAAAACTAATGCACTAACTGTAAGTCCCACCTAGCCATCTTAAAACTAATGCACTAACTGTAAGTCCCACCTAGCCATCTTAAAACTAATGCACTAACTAAGTCCCACCTAGCCATCTTAAAACTAATGCACTAACTGTAAGTCACTCTGGATAAGAGCATCTTCTAAATGACTAAAAATGTAAATGTATGGGAGGCTGAGCTCATTGTAATGGCTGGAACGGAGTCGAACATGTAGTTTCCATGTTTCATACTGTTCTATATACTACAGTGAGCCCAGCCACTACAATGAGCCCAGCCACTACAGTGAGCCCAGCCACTACAGTGAGCCCAGCCACTACAATGAGCCCAGCCACTACAATGAGCCCAGCCACTACAGTGAGCCCAGCCACTACAGTGAGCCCAGCCACTACAGTGAGCCCAGCCACTACAATGAGCTCAGCCACTACAATGAGCCCAGCCACTACAATGAGCCCAGCCACTACAATGAGCTCAGCCACTACAATGAGCTCAGCCACTACAATGAGCTCAGCCACTACAATGAGCCCAGCCACTACAATGAGCCCAGCCACTACAATGAGCCCAGCCACTACAATGAGCTCAGCCACTACAATGTGCCCAGCCACTACAATGAGCTCAGCCACTACAATGAGCCCAGCCACTACAATGAGCTCAGCCACTACAATGAGCCCAGCCACTACAATGAGCCCAGCCACTACAATGAGCCCAGCCACTACAATGAGCCCAGCCACTACAATGAGCCCAGCCACTACAATGAGCCCAGCCACTACAATGAGCCCATCCACTACAATGAGCCCATCCACTACAATGAGCCCATCCACTACAATGAGCCCAGCCACTACAATGAGCCCAGCCACTACAATGAGCCCAGCCACTACAATGAGCTCAGCCACTACAATGAGCCCAGCCACTACAATGAGCTCAGCCACTACAATGAGCTCAGCCACTACAATGAGCTCAGCGTGGGGCGAGGCTGCCGGTGGGCGTGGGGCGAGGCTGCCGGTGGGCGTGGGGCGAGGCTGCCGGTGGGCGAGGCTGCCGGTGGGCGTGGGGCGAGGCTGCCGGTGGGCGTGGGGCGAGGCTGCCGGTGGGCGTGGGGCGAGGCTGCCGGTGGGCGTGGGAATAGGCTGCCGGTGGGCGTGGGAATAGGCTGCCGGTGGGCGTGGGAATAGGCTGCCGGTGGGCGTGGGAATAGCCTGCCGGTGGGCGTGGGGCGAGGCTGCCGGTGGGCGTGGGGCGAGGCTGCCGGTGGGCGTGGGGCGAGGCTGCCGGTGGGCGTGGGGCGAGGCTGCCGGTGGGCGTGGGGCGAGGCTGCCGGTGGGCGTGGGAATAGGCTGCCGGTGGGCGTGGGGCGAGGCTGCCGGTGGGCGTGGCAATAGGCTGCCGGTGGGCGTGGGAATAGGCTGCCGGTGGGCGTGGGAATAGGCTGCCGGTGGGCGTGGGAATAGGCTGCCGGTGGGTGTGGGAATAGGCTGCCGGTGGGCGTGGGGCGAGGCTGCCGGTGGGCGTGGGAATAGGTTGCCGGTGGGCGTGGGAATAGGCTGCCGGTGGTGGTGGGAATAGGCTGCCGGTGGGCGTGGGGCGAGGCTGCCGGTGGGCGTGGGAATAGGCTGCCGGTGGGCGTGGGAATAGGCTGCCGGTGGGCGTGGGGCGAGGCTGCCGGTGGGCGTGGGGCGAGGCTGCCGGTGGGCGTGGGAATAGGCTGCCGGTGGGCGTGGGGCGAGGCTGCCGGTGGGCGTGGGGCGAGGCTGCCGGTGGGCGTGGGAATAGGCTGCCGGTGGGTGTGGGAATAGGCTGCCGGTGGGCGTGGGGCGAGGCTGCCGGTGGGCGTGGGAATAAGCTGCCGGTGGGCGTGGGAATAGGCTGCCGGTGGGCGTGGGAATAGGCTGCCGGTGGGCGTGGGAATAGGCTGCCGGTGGGCGTGGGAATAGGCTGCCGGTGGGCGTGGGAATAGGCTGCCGGTGGGCGTGGGGCGAGGCTGCCGGTGGCGTGGGGCGAGGCTGCCGGTGGGCGTGGGAATAGGCTGCCGGTGGGCGTGGGAATAGGCTGCCGGTGGGCGTGGGGCGAGGCTGCCGGTGGGCGTGGGGCGAGGCTGCCGGTGGGCGTGGGGCGAGGCTGCCGGTGGGCGTGGGGCGAGGCTGCCGGTGGGCGTGGGAATAGGCTGCCGGTGGGCGTGGGAATAGGCTGCCGGTGGGCGTGGGGCGAGGCTGCCGGTGGGCGTGGGAATAGGCTGCCGGTGGGTGTGGGAATAGGCTGCCGGTGGGCGTGGGGCGAGGCTGCCGGTGGGCGTGGGAATAAGCTGCCGGTGGGCGTGGGGCGAGGCTGCCGGTGGGCGTGGGAATAAGCTGCCGGTGGGCGTGGGAATAGGCTGCCGGTGGGCGTGGGAATAGGCTGCCGGTGGGCGTGGGAATAGGCTGCCGGTGGGCGTGGGAATAGGCTGCCGGTGGGCGTGGGAATAGGCTGCCGGTGGGCGTGGGAATAGGCTGCCGGTGGGCGTGGGAATAAGCTGCCGGTGGGCGTGGGAATAGGCTGCCGGTGGGCGTGGGAATAGGCTGCCGGTGGGCGTGGGAATAGGCTGCCGGTGGGCGTGGGAATAGGCTGCCGGTGGGCGTGGGAATAGGCTGCCGGTGGGCGTGGGAATAGGCTGCCGGTGGGCGTGGGAATAGGCTGCCGGTGGGCGTGGGAATAGGCTGCCGGTGGGCGTGGGAATAGGCTGCCGGTGGGCGTGGGAATAGGCTGCCGGTGGGCGTGGGAATAGGCTGCCGGTGGGCGTGGGGCGAGGCTGCCGGTGGGCGTGGGAATAGGCTGCCGGTGGGTGTGGGAATAGGCTGCCGGTGGGCGTGGGGCGAGGCTGCCGGTGGGCGTGGGAATAAGCTGCCGGTGGGCGTGGGAATAGGCTGCCGGTGGGCGTGGGAATAGGCTGCCGGTGGGCGTGGGAATAGGCTGCCGGTGGGCGTGGGAATAGGCTGCCGGTGGGCGTGGGAATAGGCTGCCGGTGGGCGTGGGAATAGGCTGCCGGTGGGCGTGGGAATAAGCTGCCGGTGGGCGTGGGAATAGGCTGCCGGTGGGCGTGGGAATAGGCTGCCGGTGGGCGTGGGAATAGGCTGCCGGTGGGCGTGGGAATAGGCTGCCGGTGGGCGTGGGAATAGGCTGCCGGTGGGCGTGGGAATAGGCTGCCGGTGGGCGTGGGAATAGGTTGCCGGTGGGCGTGGGAATAGGCTGCCGGTGGGCGTGGGAATAGGCTGCCGGTGGGCGTGGGAATAGGCTGCCGGTGGGCGTGGGAATAGGCTGCCGGTGGGCGTGGGAATAGGCTGCCGGTGGGCGTGGGAATAGGCTGCCGGTGGGCGTGGGAATAGGCTGCCGGTGGGCGTGGGAATAGGCTGCCGGTGGGCGTGGGAATAGGCTGCCGGTGGGCGTGGGGCGAGGCTGCCGGTGGGCGTGGGAATAAGCTGCCGGTGGGCGTGGGAATAGGCTGCCGGTGGGCGTGGGAATAGGCTGCCGGTGGGCGTGGGAATAGGCTGCCGGTGGGCGTGGGAATAGGCTGCCGGTGGGCGTGGGAATAAGCTGCCGGTGGGCGTGGGAATAGGCTGCCGGTGGGCGTGGGAATAGGCTGCCGGTGGGCGTGGGAATAGGCTGCCGGTGGGCGTGGGAATAGGCTGCCGGTGGGCGTGGGAATAGGCTGCCGGTGGGCGTGGGAATAGGTTGCCGGTGGGCGTGGGAATAGGCTGCCGGTGGGCGTGGGAATAGGCTGCCGGTGGGCGTGGGAATAGGCTGCCGGTGGGCGTGGGAATAGGCTGCCGGTGGGCGTGGGAATAGGCTGCCGGTGGGCGTGGGAATAGGCTGCCGGTGGGCGTGGGAATAGGCTGCCGGTGGGCGTGGGAATAGGCTGCCGGTGGGCGTGGGAATAGGCTGCCGGTGGGCGTGGGGCGAGGCTGCCAGTAGTAATAGGGGGAAAAAATCTATACAGTTACATATCGCAATATTATTTTGATACTTTGACTTCAAGTATATATATTTTTTTCTTGCTAGGTAGCATTAGTCAGCTGTACCTGTGCCAAAAATACAGGATCCTGTTCTCCATCTTTTTAAAATAGTGAGCCAGCATGTTGTCAGCACTTTTATTTCCATGACTAATCAACACTCATTTTCTCATGCCCCCTCTGCAGCAGAGAGCAATTTGTTTGGAACGTCATATAGAATCGTGAGAATCGTAATACACCTAAGTATGGTGATAATGTCGTATTGTGAGTTCCCTGGCATTTCTCAGCCCTAGTGACCAGCAGTCAGTCTTACCCAGCACGGTGAGGGTGGCGTTGGCAGACACGGTGCCCGCTGTGTTTTTGGCGGTGCAGCTGTACACGCCCATGTCCTCCGGCTTGACGTCCATGATGAAGAACACGTCATCATCCGGCATCACATGCATCCGCCGCTCGCGGGCCGCCGGGAAGTCCGTGCCCCCATCCTTCTGCCAGGCAATCTGGGGGGTGGGGTGCCCCTCAGCAGCACACTCAAGCTTGGCAGTGGTGCCCGTACGGATGGTGTTGTCTCCAGGGGTCTTCACAAACGTAGGCAAGACTGTGGGAAAGGAAGATATGACACACTGGGTTAGCCACAACAGAGAAGTACAGAGGTTAACACAAGAGTCTCTGTTTTAGGGAGAGGGTTTGATTTGGGTGGGCAGGGCAGCCAATCACTCAGCATCTGTTGGCCAAACTGACAGGGCGTGTAATAGATGGGCACTGTCAGCTCCACAACGCGCCTAATTCAATTTGTTCCAAATTCCACCCAGAGACTCACACACAGAGACATGCAGAGAGAGACTCGCACACACAGAGACATGCAGAGAGAGACTCACACACACAGAGACATGCAGAGAGAGACTCACACAAACAGAGACATGCAGAGAGAGACTCACACACACAGAGACATGCAGAGAGAGACACACACACACAGAGACATGCAGAGAGAGACACACACACACAGAGACATGCAGAGAGAGACACACACACACAGAGACATGCAGAGAGAGACACACACACACAGAGACATGCAGAGAGAGACACACACACACAGAGACATGCAGAGAGAGACACACACACACAGAGACATGCAGAGAGAGACACACACACAGAGACATGCAGAGAGACACACACACAGAGACATGCAGAGAGACTCACACAGACAGAGAGAGAGACACACACACAGAGACATGCAGAGAGACTCACACACACACACACACAGAGACTCACACAGACAGAGACTCACACAGAGACATGCAGAGAGAGAGACTCACGCACACATGCAGAGAGAGAGAGACACACAGAGACATGCAGAGAGAGAGACACACACACAGAGACATGCAGAGAGACAGAGACTCACACACACAGAGACATGCAGAGAGACACACACACACAGACATGCAGATAGACAAAGAGACACACACACACACACAGACATGCAGAGAGACAAAGAGACTTTGCTCAAGCTAAGAATTACCACTAGAATAACACGAGTTTAACTGGGCAAAATATCCACTGAATCAGCATATTACAGAGAGAAAAGGATCTCACCACATGCAAACACACACACTCTCATACTGGGAGACCCTTAACCCTTCAGGACCTGGCGGCGTACCGTTGACAGTGAGGCGGGCCTGGGTAGAGTAGGAGGAGCCAAAGTGGTTGGTGATGATACACTGGTATCGGCCCTCGTGGGTGAAGGTCACATGACGCAGGTGCAAAATGGTGGTGTACTCCATCACCCCCCCGTGGTGAGCGCGCAGGTGGGCGAGGTTCTCCACCTCTGCATGGCGGAGCAGCTCCTGGTCTTTGCGCCAGGCGAAGGTCATAGGTGAGCTGCTGCTGCTGGCCGCCGTGCACGTGAAGCGCACGTCACTACCCAGAACCGTCACTGTGGTCTCTGGCTGCACTGTGATCTGGGGCTTAGGCAGGTCATCTACAGGAAGAGAGAGATGGAGGGACGACAATAAACCTACATAAGCATTATTCTTTGTAACCAAATGTTTTCTCAGTGACAGGAGATATGTATACTATACATACAAACAAACAAACAAACAAACAAGGAAGGAAGGATTAGCACATCACAGATCAAACAGACAGTGAACCTACATCAAAAAACTTGGAGAAAAAACAAAATCACACACACACAGTAAACAAGCAAGAGCTGGAATGTAAAACACTGCTGGCTGCACGGTCTGACAGAAAGCCCTAATACACACGATTTACTCACCACAGACAAAGCTCTCTGGCGGGGCCTGGAAGATGCTGGCACCCTTCAGGGTTTCAGGATGGGCACAGGTAGCCTCTACGCCCGTCTGTAGCCCCCGGGTCAACAGCCACTCAGGGAACCAGTGGAGCTGACAGTCACACAGGAACCTGTCACTCTGGATGAGCCTGTGGGGGGGGGGGGGGGGGGGCTGTTAGGACTGAACAGTTTGTCATTCTCCTTTAAAGACTTGCTTTGATCTGAAAGAATGAACTGCAGCAGTATTGTGTAGCCATATCATAACATTGTGAAGACAATCACAGTTTCCAGAGACTAAGTGTGAGGAATGTGTGTGTGTGTGTGTTTTCATCATTGCAGACTCACAGGTTCCTGAGGCTCCTCATCTTGCTGAAGGCCTCTGGCTGAATAGAGCGGATGGCATTCTCTCCCAGATTCCTGTTGAGACATTAAACAGAGGGCCACCCATCAGCACTGACATAAATGGGACTCGGGAACACACACAGCGGTGTCACGGCCAGCAAGGGCTTACTTTAAGCAAGGTGGAAAGATTCAGGCGTTTAAGACCAATGTCACTTTTCAGCTTTTCAAAATCACTTTTTTCCTAACGGTCAGTCTGTGAAAGAGCTTATATAAATTAAATTTATTGTACCAAACTGACCATATGCTCAATCACTTTTCTCCCCTGCACCAGGGAAAAAGACCAAAGTTGAAGCTGCCTCTAACGAGAGGGAAGCAGCTTGCCCCACAAACTGCCCGTCTTCTCCTTTAACAAAGACGCTATTTCATTTCTAACAGCCCTCTTAGGCAGCTACTTTTGGTAGCCGCACTTGGGGGCATGCAGTGCATTGTGGGATACTCACAGGTGCTCCAGGGCCTCCAGGCCTAAGAAGGCTTTCTTGGCCACCGACTTGATCTTGTTCCCAAACAGAGTTCTGCAATTTCCAAACATGAAGGGCGCCGATAAACGTGAGAGAAAGAGAGAGAGAAAGTGAAAGAGAGGAAGGGGTAAGGGAGGAGAAGAGGGGGAGAAATGCACAATTAGTGGGGTTGAATCTGATAAGACCAGAAGATTGAGGTATTGGAAATCCGAACTGTGTGGAGATTAGGAGGGTGAGGGACTCGGGGCCCTGGCTCTCCCGGCCCCGCTCTTCAAAGACCACTTTTATCTTTATTAGTATTTAATAGCGATGACAGGGTGGGGCTGAGCCAGGGGGAGGCACATGAAAAGCAGGTTGTCTCACTGAGGGACAACACAGCTTGTAGAGTAATAAAAGTAGCCTTGTCAAGGCAGGTTCAAGCAAGGAACAAGCAGCTCTGGGGGTCTAATCCCAGCCGCTCTTCAAAAGACACCTCTACCCTCCCTCCTTCTCCCCTTCCCTCCGTCCATCCTTCCTTCCCCTTCTCTCTGCCTTCCTTCCCAGGAGGAGCGGATGGACACAGTTGGCTGGTTTAGAGTTAAGACCCCTGCATCAGAACCTTTCAATCCTGTCACGCCTCCTCCACACTCTACACAGTGCAATGTGAATACAAACCATGTTCCAAAACCCACTGGGCGTGCATCTGTTTGGGGGAGATTAGCTAACACTAAGATGCATGTTGATAAGAGGTATTGCGTTCTATAAGAAAGCCTCTGTGTTTAGGGGCCCCCCAGGCAGACAACTGGTCATGGACAGAACCGGTCAGCTTCTGACAGAGATGTCACTCACTGCTGACCCCACATCAGCCAGAGGTCTATGTTTCTAGACTACAGAGGGAGATGGACTGCACAGCAGGCTTCATCACAGACAACCACTACTCACTAAATTACTGCACTTCCATCCAACGTATTTAGCATATTTAAATAAATATTTTTTAAATTGTTCTTATTCCCAGCATCACATCTAGCAGTCTGCATTGCCTTTCATTCCAATCACATTGTCTTCATGGAGTAATCACATTTTGGAAAAAATAAAATACTTTAATGATGTAACTAAAATTTCTACACTCAATATATTAATGTATTTTTCCACCTCAAAAGAGCAATGAGAAAATAGTTTGTTTTTGTGGCCACTTGTGAGAGCACAAGTTAACTCAGATCATTCTCCCTTCACAATCTGGGACACAAAGCGTGTGGAGGACACTTTAATGTCCCGCCCCTCTCTCTCTGTTTTTCCCAGGGCTGGGGAGTGTTGTTTTCTGGTGTGATGGAAGGATTGTGCCAGCGCTGGGCCAATTTCACCCTCTTTCAGTCCCTAACAGGCAGGAAGGCATGGCCGTGGAGCAGAGAGAGAGTAGCAGGGCTAGAGACCGACAGAGCTGCTGAGGCTCATATTTTGCAGGCTGATAGAAAAGCCCTTTCAATAGGCTAGCACTCACAGGGAACGGCCTTGGTTGGACACCATCTTTTATCCCAGGATTGTTTAGGGCCCACTATGTTCATTGTGCTATGGTTTAATAGTTATATGAGAGATCACAACAAACTGACATCGTTTAACCGTCAAGGCAGTTCAATTCCCACCAACAGACACTCTGAACTTGGACACAATTGTAGTTGAGAGTCTAGTAAACCAAATGAAAACCAGATTCATGCTTGTTTCAAGTCTGTTGCCGTTAAAATATGAACCCGCATGCTTCATGAAAAAGCCTAATAAAACTTGGAGCAACTTTTAGAGTCATCTCTCAGTGTTACACTTCCAAATGACATGTGAGGCCCAGAGGTAAGGGAGAGATGGAGCTGGTCCTGTCTGAAGCCAGGTCTGGGAGAACTAGATATAGGCAATACTCCTCAGAGGAAACTATTGGATTGCAATGGAAAACCCTTCACGCTGGGCTGAAGACCAGCAGACAATCATCAACCAGTGGCAGGGCAGCCAGCTTGAAGGGACCGGTTCTGGGGAGAGGGGGATGGAGGAAAGGGGGGGGGGGGGGGTGAGAGAAGGAGGGGGGATACTCACAGCTTGTTGAGGCTGTCCAGTCCAGAGAAGGCCCCATTGGTGTCCTCTATTGTGCCTGAGATGTCGTTATGGTCCAGCTCCCTGTGGAGAGAGAGAGAAGGGATAAGAGAGAGAGAGGAGGGGAGCAGAACAGGCTGCCAGAGTTGGAGCACTGTGTAGCCTTGGCAGAGATGGAGCTGGTAGTCACGGGTTACCCCTCCACCCGTCCTGCACCTGGTCTAAAGAGCAAGCCTCTCTGCTGATCTGCTCTGCCAGCCAAGCACATTCTTTCCTTTGTGAGGAGGAGAGGGGTGAAGGCACACAACCCAACACAGGGATACACATGTATAATTCATAACAGCATGGAGGGGTTGGCGGGCACACAATGTCTTTGGATTCAGACAGTCCGTGGGCATGGCCTGGTCTGTGTGGTGGCAGGTATGTCAGTCCCAGCACATGTCAAGCCAGAATAAGACTCAATAAAATCTCAAATTTCACTTGGAGTCTGCCAGGAAGTTTCTAAACACATGTCGAATGCAGTGGAGACTGCTGAGGGGAGGACGGCTCATAATAATGGCAGGAACAGCGCTAACAGAATGGCATCAAACATGGAAACCGTTCGCTTGTTACCATTCCACTGACTCCGCTCCAGCCATCACCACAAGCCAGTCCTCCCAAATTAAGGTACCACCAACCTGTGGTTGAATGCAATTAATTAGCTTTTCTGACACTACTAACTCAGGGGGTTTTCTACATCAAAATGCAGCTTAGGTGGTGGGCGCGGAGGTAACCTTGTGCTTTTTTTAAGGCAAATTTCCTGCAATTCTACACATTTTGCCATGAGGCTAAGAGAAAAATGTGCAGTTTTAAAGCAAAGTTCCTGCTCTTCTACATATTTTGCTATGACTTATGCTATCAGAGTGACTCAAACATCTAAAATATTTTTTACATACTTTATATTAACTTTAAACTGAAAACCTTTTCCCATCCTGAACCACCCACCCCCCCCAGAAAAGGCGTCACGAAAAAAACACTTTGGCAGCCCACCAAAGACTTTTCTATGCAGAGAAAACCCTGTAACTGCTGAAGTCATCTGGGCAAAGGAAACATTTGAATAATAATTCCCCTACCCCCTTCAGTCCTTCCCTCACCCCCTTTGGTTCCTTTTGGTTACTTTGCCTCCATGGCCGGACTCAGCTGCCAATTCCCTATTCTTTCTGGCTGGCTGAGTGTGAATGGCCGTTGTCTTGTTAATGTCGGCAGTGGCTGCCCAATTAAACCTGCCTCAGCTCCCTTACAGCCAGGGCCCACTCCTACCCAGCGCTTCACTGATTAGATTAGACCTGCCTCAGCTCCCTTACAGCCTGGGCCCGCTCCTACCCAGCGCTTCACTGATTAGATTAGACCTGCCTCAGCTCCCTTACAGCCTGGGCCAGCTCCTACCCAGCGCTTCACTGATTAGATTAGACCTGCCTCAGCTCCCTTACAGCCTGGGCCCACTCCTACCCAGCGCTTCACTGATTAGATTAGACCTGCCTCAGCTCCCTTACAGCCTGGGCCAGCTCCTACCCAGCGCTTCACTGATTAGATTAGACCTGCCTCAGCTCCCTTACAGCCTGGGCCCACTCCTACCCAGCGCTTCACTGATTAGATTAGACCTGCCTCAGCTCCCTTACAGCCTGGGCCCACTCCTACCCAGCGCTTCACTGATTAGATTAGACCTGCCTCAGCTCCCTTACAGCCTGGGCCCGCTCCTACCCAGCGCTTCACTGATTAGATTAGACCTGCCTCAGCTCCCTTACAGCCTGGGCCCACTCCTACCCAGCGCTTCACTGATTAGATTAGACCTGCCTCAGGGAGAGAGACGGGAGGAAAGAGAGGGAAGGAGAGAGAGGAAGAAGGGGGTGAGCATAAAAGGGAAAAGTAAAAAATGTAATTAGAAAGCAAAGTGAGGTAATGGGAGAGAGGAAAACAAAGCAAAGAAGAAAGAAAGAAAGGGCCAAGAAATAAACAATGAAAGAAAGAGCGGGTGAGAGGGGAGCCAAACAGAGGGCCTACCACACAGCTGAACCCCCTCCTCTCTCTCTCCTCCCCCCAGCCCAACGCTCCCCCTGTGCCAGCAGAGAAAGGCCTGTATACGCCTTGGCTTGTCACCCCCCTGTGAGAAAGGCCTGTATACGACTTGGCTTGTCACCCCCCTGTGAGAAAGGCCTGTATACGCCTTGGCTTGTCACCCCCCTGTGAGAAAGGCCTGTATACGCCTTGGCTTGTCACTCCCCTGTGAGAAAGGCCTGTATACGCCTTGGCTTGTCACCCCCCTGTGTGAAAGGCCTGTATACGCCTTGGCTTGTCACCCCCCTGTGTGAAAGGCCTGTATACGCCTTGGCTTGTCACCCCCCTGTGTGAAAGGCCTGTATACGCCTTGGCTTGTCACCCCCTGTGTGAAAGGCCTGTATACGCCTTGGCTTGTCACCCCCCTGTGAGAAAGGCCTGGATACGCCTTGGCTTGCACCCCCCTGTGAGAAAGGCCTGTATACGCCTTGGCTTGTCACCCCCCTGTGAGAAAGGCCTGTATACGCCTTGGCTTGTCACCCCCCTGTGAGAAAGGCCTGTATACGCCTTGGCTTGTCACCCCCCTGTGAGAAAGGCCTGTATACGCCTTGGCTTGTCACCCCCCTGTGAGAAAGGCCTGTATACGCCTTGGCTTGTCACCCCCCTGTGAGAAAGGCCTGTATACGCCTTGGCTTGTCACCCCCCTGTGAGAAAGGCCTGTATACGCCTTGGCTTGTCACCCCCCTGTGAGAAAGGCCTGTATACGCCTTGGCTTGTCACCCCCCTGTGAGAAAGGCCTGTATACGCCTTGGCTTGTCACCCCCCTGTGAGAAAGGCCTGTATACGCCTTGGCTTGTCACCCCCCTGTGAGAAAGGCCTGTATACGCCTTGGCTTGTCACCCCCCTGTGAGAAAGGCCTGTATACGCCTTGGCTTGTCACCCCCCTGTGAGAAAGGCCTCGTCTCCAAAGCAAAGGTCTGACTCTTTTCTCTGGCTCTCTGGGAAGATCCTGGGCCAAAAAGACATTAGCAGAAGGACCCACACCCCAGCCTCCCTCTTCCTCTCTTTCTTCCTGTTCAAGGTGCGTGCATAAGGGTGTGGGGGCAGAGAAGTCTCCCATACTGCTTTTTACTGCTCCGTTTAAAAAGGCAAAGAATCTACAGGGAGGCAGAGGACAGGGAACACATGTGCATCCAAAATCGATGGGAAGCAACGACCGAAAATAGGGAAGATGAGAACAGACGCACCAGAATAAAAGTTCTCACAGAATGAAAACATGAAAGGTGACACATGCACACCTCAAACAGATACACGTGAATATGCAGGAAAGCAATGGTCTGAAAAGTAAACAGATAACTCCACGTTGTAAATGGCCCCAGGGGGGCTTAATAAAGCCATAGTGTATATTGAATCCACATGAATAAACTGAATTGTTCTTAAGCCAAGTGCAGTCAAAATTCTGTTTTCCTATGTTTTATATCATTTTGTACAACAACTGATGAAACTAACACTGTAAAAGTGTGAAAACATTTGATCAGTGTTATTTCCTGATAGTTGCTGGTTTAAAATACAAATCTACACAGGAGCTTCTAAATCAGCAGGTTTGCATGGGGGGGGGGGGGGGTTTAGGCTTTCCATGGTAAATTGGTTAATAGACAAAGAGTTCCAAACCTCTCTGCCAATAATAGCTAGTATTCAATATTCCCCTTCCCATTCAGACCACTTCCAGACAGACTTAGCTAAATTCTTGCTTGAGATATATTTTTTTTGCTAAAGGCAAAAAAGGTACAGTAAGGTACTTAACTGTTAACCAGAAATGGTTTGATATTGAAATAAAACGGCTGTATTGGATCTTTAAACTAGTAACAGGATGAGTCTACAGTGTGGAACCATAGTTGTGTGTGTGCTCTAGGTGCGTTCAGGAGGACTTACAGGAGGCGCACGGCCTTGAGGCCTCTGAAGGCCCCCTCAGTGATGTGACTGATGGAGTTGTGCCCCAGACGAAGGGTGTGGAGGTCCCCCAGCACCGCCAGACTACCCTCGTCCAGACGACTCAGGTTGTTATAGGACAGACTCCTACAGGAGGAAATGAAAAATCAATACATGCGGTGTCAGGCATGGACCAGAAGGACAAGATGGCACAGCACTAAGGTAACCTAACCTACCTAAAACGTCATTATTCTCTATTTTATATGGCCTTATTCAATGTCTTCTTGCCTTTGGATAGATGCTGTGTTTTTCCACAGTGGCGTTGGCTCAATATCTGTTCATCCACAGCAGTTTCCTATCATGCTTGATAAGGAGTCAAGACACAAACCATTTACAAGTTGTGTACATTTCCAGTTGGACAATTGGACACTTCTCTGATGTCTTTCCTAGAGTTATGGCCTTGTTTAAGTAGGTACACTGTGCGTCAGTGGTGATAAATATGTCTTGTTTATCAGCACACATGGTCAAATGGTCTGTTGTGTGAGTGTCTGGGCTGTGCCTCTCTGAAGGGGTCTAGTGTGGTCATGCGTGGCCACTGGCCAGTCTCTGTGATGCCCCGTCAGGCAGGCTGCCGTCTCATCCTGAATGTAATAACAGGCAGGTCAGAAAGACAGACACTCTTCTACACCTGGGAGCTAAACGAGCCACTATCCCACTGATATCACAGTCACCATGGATACACTAATAAAAATCATAGAAACCCGAGTTGCAACACAGATACAGAGCAATCTGTCTCTCTCACGCACAGCACCCAGACACAAGAGCCTGACAGACAGCCATGTCGTTAGCGACGCCTGAGCAGAACTGAGCTCTACATTAGTGTAAACAGAGTCTCTCTCCTTCACTAGACGGGGAGATCCCGCTGCAATTACCACAGTATCCCTACCAACAGAGGGTTGTACGCCCTCTACCAACCTGACAGAGATGTGAATACACACTCTTGCATGGGCTTAAGTACTGTCAATCTTACCGCTCATTATGGGATAAACAGGCTTATAGTGAGAGGAGCGTGTGGTATTGAGCGTTAAGTGAGTCATGTAGCTGTCGTGAAGGTACGGGGAGGGGCGGAGCAGAGAACAGATTCACGGTTATGTTCTTAGGGTTGTGTTTGGGGATCAACAAGAAGAGACGGGGTTTGAAGTTGGAGACATGGGTAAGACTTTGGGGTCCATATCTGGGGGCTGAATAGGGGATTAATATTTTTGTTTGTTTCTCAGGGGTTGGGGATGAGGCAGGAATTGGTGCTCTATTTACAAGGGTTGGGAGGGTTTTGGTGCTTTAGTTTACAGGGGTTGGGAGGGTTTTGGTGTACAGGGGTTGGGAGGGTTTTGGTGTACAGGGGTTGGGAGGGTTTTGTTGCTTTGGTGTACAGGGGTTGGGAGGGTTTTGGTGTACAGGGGTTGGGGAGGGTTTTGGTGCTTTGGTTTACAGGGGTTGAGGAGGGTTTTGGTGCTTTGGTTTACAGGGGTTGAGGAGGGTTTTGTTGCTTTGGTTTACAGGGGTTGAGGAGGGTTTTGTTGCTTTGGTTTACAGGGGTTGGGGAGGGTTTTGGTGTACAGGGGTTGGGAGGATTTTGGTATACAGGGGTTGGGAGGGTTTTGGTGCTTTGGTTTACATGGGTTGGGGAGGGTTTTGGTTTACAGGGGTTGGGGAGGGTTTTGGTTTACAGGGGTTGGGGAGGGTTTTGTTGCTTTGGTTTACAGGGGTTGGGAGGGTTTTGGTGTACAGGGGTTGGGAGGGTTTTGGTGTACAGGGGTTGGGAGGGTTTTGGTGCTTTGGTTTACATGGGTTGGGGAGGGTTTTGGTGCTTTGGTTTACATGGGTTGGGAGGGTTTTGTTGCTTTGGTTTACATGGGTTGGGGAGGGTTTTGGTGCTGTGGTTTACATGGGTTGGGAGGGTTTTGGTGCTTTGGTTTACAGGGGTTGGGAGGGTTTTGGTGCTTTGGTTTACATGGGTTGGGGAGGGTTTTGGTGCTGTGGTTTACAGGGGTTGGGAGGGTTTTGGTGCTTTGGTTTACATGGGTTGGGAGGGTTTTGGTGCTTTGGTTTACAGGGGTTGGGAGGGTTTTGGTGTACAGGGGTTGGGAGGGTTTTGGTGCTTTGGTTTACATGGGTTGGGGAGGGTTTTGGTGCTGTGGTTTACAGGGGTTGGGAGGGTTTTGGTGTACAGGGGTTGGGAGGGTTTTGGTGTACAGGGGTTGGGAGGGTTTTGTTGCTTTGGTTTACATGGGTTGGGGAGGGTTTTGGTGCTGTGGTTTACAGGGGTTGGGAGGGTTTTGGTGCTTTGGTTTACATGGGTTGGGGACGGTTTTGGTGCTTTGGTTTACATGGGTTGGGGAGGGTTTTGGTGTTGTGGTTTACAGGGGTTGGGAGGGTTTTGTTGCTTTGGTTTACAGGGGTTGGGAGGGTTTTGGTGTACAGGGGTTGGGAGGGTTTTGGTGTACAGGGGTTGGGAGGGTTTTGGTGCTTTGGTTTACAGGGGTTGGGAGGGTTTTGGTGTACAGGGGTTGGGAGGGTTTTGGTGTACAGGGGTTGGGAGGGTTTTGGTGCTTTGGTTTACAGGGGTTGGGAGGGTTTTGTTGCTTTGGTTTACAGGGGTTGGGAGGGTTTTGGTTTACAGGGGTTGGGAGGGTTTTGGTTTACATGGGTTGGGAGGGTTTTGGTGCTTTGGTTTACATGGGTTGGGGAGGGTTTTGGTGCTTTGGTTTACATGGGTTGGGGAGGGTTTTGGTGTTGTGGTTTACAGGGGTTGGGAGGGTTTTGTTGCTTTGGTTTACAGGGGTTGGGAGGGTTTTGGTGTACAGGGGTTGGGAGGGTTTTGGTGTACAGGGGTTGGGAGGGTTTTGGTGCTTTGGTTTACAGGGGTTGGGAGGGTTTTAGTGTACAGGGGTTGGGAGGGTTTTGGTTTACAGGGGTTGGGAGGGTTTTGTTGCTTTGGTTTACAGGGGTTGGGAGGGTTTTGTTGCTTTGGTTTACAGGGGTTGGGAGGGTTTTGGTTTACAGGGGTTGGGAGGGTTTTGGTTTACAGGGGTTGGGAGGGTTTTGGTGCTTTGGTTTACAGGGGTTGGGAGGGTTTTGGTGCTTTGGTTTACAGGGGTTGGGAGGGTTTTGGTGCTTTGGCTTACAGGGGTTGGGAGGTTTCTGATGTGCTACTCACAGTTCTCGTAGCCTCTGGCAGAACCTCCAGCCATCTGGGTTGATGTGGGAGATGGAGTTGTAGCTGAGGAAGAGCTGCAGAAGAGAAGACAGGCCATACATGGAGCCACTGTTCACCTCCCTCAGGCTGTTATAGTCCAGGTGACTGCAGGGGGGGAGGTCACAGACAGGTTCACGCTAGGCATCATGGGTAATGTAGTTCGGTATGACAGGAGATTGGACATTACAGGTAGTCCAATTGTGGTTCATAGTTTAGCTCAATGTTAATAGCAAATTATAGAGCATAGAGTTGCTTGTGAAACAATTGTTAAGAGCGGAAAGTAATAGGAGCGGAGTAGGAGAAAGTGATCCTAACAACAGTTGTTGAGGACAGCCAGTCCTCATGGCCAGGCAGGGAGTTGGGAGCGGTATGTTTCTGTAACTCACAGCACTTTCATCTTGGCCAGGCCCCAGAAGGCTCCGTCGGTGAGCTTACTGATGTTGTTCCTCTGCAGCTTGAGGACCTCCAGACTGGCCAGGCCCTGGAAGGTCAGCCCCTCCACCTGCCTCACACGGTTCCTGTTCAGCTCACTGGAGGACAACACAACCCAGCAAGGAGTTAGAGAGAGATGCAATGATGATGAGAGGAAGAAGTATGGTCCTACAGGAAAAACCTGTAAAATAATACATCAACACACATCTTAGCAGCACCGTTCAGCCCCACAAAAACATAAGAGGCCGTACACGGTGGTATCTAGGTTTGGGTTACAGAACAGGGTCCAGTTCTGACCTGGGCATCGCACAACGTGATCACAAACCTTCATTAATCATGCTAGGGTTAACTAAAGGATCCATCTCTTCCACTACATTCAAACAGCACTGGATTGCAGCCACACATGCCTTGAAGGGCAGGGCATCTGCATTCACTTCTGAAACCGAGAAGGCTTCTTGCCTTCTGTATCAGAAGAGTTCTCTGATAGCTTCATACCAGTGAATCTGTGCCCCTGGCGTGTGAGGTTTAACATCACAGCCCAGGAGCATAGCTGGACAGTAAACATCCACACACAGCGTCTTTGTGTGTCCTCAATGTTGCCACAAGCATCCACAGATACAGTGTCACCGGGACCACCTGTTGAACAATACCCACCTGGGGAAACTGGGAGGGCTGTGAAGAGAAGGGAGCCCTGTCTACAATGGAGGAGAGTATCATTACATGCAACTTTACTCCCCAGAGTGGGAGTGCTGAGGTAAGGATGGGTCTGCACTAGCCCCATGCTGCAGGGGAGGGGGGAGACAATGACAGAGAGCATGGCTCAGAGAGGACAGAGGCCATAACTCAGCCATGGTATTGGTCTGATGTTTACTAATGATGCTACACTCTCCTCAATAAATGGGACAGTGTCAGAGGAGTCAGCCTCTTTAGGTTTTGTCTAACTTCCCAAAGTTATTTTCCCTCTAACATCGGTGGGGTCATGGACTATGGGTACTATACACTGTCTTTATCTGGCCACGGGTCAATGGTTGTTTCTCTAACGATGGTTGAGGATAGGCTAGGAGGTGAGTAGAGAGACTTAACAAACATGTGCCTAAGTGAGCTGAGAGGTGTCTGGAAGTGGTATGAAACAGTACTCACAGTTGGGTCAGCTTGGGGAGCTGGAAGCTTTTGACAGGGACCTGGGAGATGCGGTTCCGACTCAGTCTGAGAACCTGCAGGGACGAAGAGAGCTGGTCCAGAGCACCGGCCTCCAGGAGATGGATCTTGTTGTTGCTCAGGTACCTGGAAGACAGCATATCACACTGTCATGGATCCAAGACATACATTGATAACATTGGTACAACATTTACAATTAGATGACAAATGTAGGAAAAAAGAAAAGGGATGATCTTACAGGTCTTTGATCTGGAGGCCTGCGGGGAAACCTTGACCTCTGACTTCTGTGATGTCATTACTGCTCAGGTCCAGTGTTTCCACGGAGACCAGGTCTCTCATCCGCCTTCCATCGATGACACGGATCTTATTATTGTGTCTGAAAATAAACAACCACAACCGCTGTTAGAAAACTTCAGGGGCAAAGATGAAGGAAAACCTGAGGAGAGAAACAGGAGAAGAACACAGCTCCTAGTCTTTAGATGCTCGTTTTAGAAGCAGCAGTAAAGCAAACACACTTCTTTTCCAAACCTACTCAGGAACAAAGAGAGAGCACAGTGCCAAATATCACTGCTTCGAGAGCATGTCCACCAGACATGACGCTTGGCATTCAGGCCAAAGAGTTCAATCTTGATTTAATCAGACCAGATAATCTTGGTCACCTCCCTGACCAAGGCCCTTCTCCCCTGATTGCTCAGTTTGGCTGGGCGGCCAGCTCTAGGAAAAGTCTTGATGGTTCCAAACTTCTTCCATTTAAGAATGATGGAGGCCACTGTGTTCTTGGGGACCTTCAATGTTGCAGAAATGTTTTGGTACCCTTCTCCAGATCTGTGCCTCGACACAATCCTGTCTAGGAGCTCTACAGACAATTCCTTCGACCTCATGGCTTGGTTTTGCTCTGACATGTCACTGTCAACTGTGTGACCTTATATAGACAGGTGTGTTCCTTTCCAAATCATGTCTAATCAATGACATTTACCATAGGTGGACTCCAATCAAGTTGCAGAAACATCTCAAGGATGATCAATGGAAACAGGATGCACCCGAGCTCAATTTCAAGTCTCATAGCAAAGGGTCTGAATACTTTTGTAAATAAGTGTTTTTTTTATATTTATTTATATTTATAAATTTGCAGTCTAAAACCCTGTTTTCGCTTTGTTATTATGGGCTATTTTTTTGAATATTGATGAGGAACAAAATTAATTTAAATCAATTTTAGAATAAGGCTGTAATGTAACAAAATGTGGAAAAAGTCAACAGGTCTGAATACTTTTTGAATGCACTGTATTTACCCCCCCAAAATGAACCGCTAATTAGCTGCTAATGTTGCTATCAAAGAACTACAAATGTCATGATGATCTGCATGAGACTGCCGAATCGAGGCAAAGGTAAGAATCCCCGGATTAACCATCTAAATGTTAGCTAAATGTAGTAATGAATAAATTGACAATTCTGAATTGTCATTTGCAAGTTTTAAATTTACAACACCTGTTAGCAAAGGTGTCTGCTAAATATGATGTGCAGGAGCTTGCAGGGATTTGACATTTTACATGTCTACTTCGATGCTAATTATCATTTTTGAATCAGAGTAAATTGAGCCGAATATATTTATAAGTCACCATGTCTGAGAGAGATTGACATGGTTATCAAAACATCCCGCCAGGGTAAGTCTACATGAAACACAGCCCTACGACACCGCCACTGTGGGACTCTATTGGTGACCATTGTAACCGACTACTTCCAAATCAAATGGAGAAGGACTTGGCTAGATGAAAGGACTTACATTGTCTAACTCTGACTCCTCTGACAGTCCAGTTAACCATGGCGTAAGAGGCCTCAGAAAGACGTTTTTACAAAGCACATTTGGATTTTGGCCTGCTCTCTGCAGGAATGGTGGGTCACAGTCTCTCTCCACATCTGTGATTTATTTTGGTGTTGGCTGGGAGAGATCCACTTCAGGGCTGCAGCCTGACAGACGGATGGACAGAGCTGCACAGGAATCTCAGTCACTTCCCTGTTTACCTTTACCCAGCACAGGGCCAACACACACGCATAGACACCCACAGACGTAGAGGCCTAGACATACACAAACACAGACAGATACAAACAGACAAATCCACACTGACCGGACACAGAACCAGACTTCCTTTTGGTTGACCAAATGTCTGTCAGTGCGGCCATCTGTACGTGTGTGTGTGTGTGTGTGTGTGTGTGGGTGGGGAGAGCTAGTGAAGGCCAGTGTTATCCGAGCAGGGATGAAAACCATACCGCAGCCATGGTTGCACTTCCCTTGCACTCCGGCTAGCGTTACAAAACACTTACCCTGCCCCCACGGGACATTTATCCCTGTTACAGTTGTAAATATGTAGATTTGTTATTACTGTTTCATTCATGTCTCCCTCCCCCTGCTGCTCCCCCTATGGACATCCTACCCCCCAAGTCTCTTCACTAATTGAAGATAATATGACATTTGGTTTCAAATCAAGTCCATGAGTAAAACAAAGTCAACACAAGGAACCTAATTTAGAGTCGACTCCCAGCCTGAAACAGTGTTTGGTAAAATCCTTTTTTTTTTCCTTTGGTATCTCCAGACAGGTGTTTCACCAGTCAAACTGCAGCAAAACAAGGTCCCCCCCCACACACACACACACAGATGGTCAAATAAGACTCTGTAGGGCGTTTACTCTGGGCCATGAGGGGGGGGGGGGGGGGGGTCTCCCACTGCAGCCCAGACCTCACCTGAATAAACAGTGGTGTAAAGAGTAAGGGATGAGCCTCAGCCCAGGCCCCTCTCCCCTCCCTCCTGACCCTACAGGAAGCTCCTGGGGAGCAGCGGCAGAGAGAGGGAGACTCTGACAGGGGGAGAATTCAAGCTCTACTGATCAGGGAGGGAGGGGATGAGGAGGGATAGGGACTAGGGGTCAACAGCTGCTGACCCTTGCTGGGAAAAACTAGGCAGAGTTGTCTGAAACAGGAGGGAGAGGCTCTCTCTCACTGTCTCTCAGATGCTGACCACAACAGTTGAGCTCTCCCTCTCTTCTCCCTCTTCTTCCTAGTCCAGTTCCTCATTCTCTCGCTCCTCTTCCCCATCCTCCCACGGCCAGAATAGTCCAGCTGTGTGACAACCAGAGGAGGTGTGAGGCGAGAGGTGGTGGCGGGGTAGGGTGGATGCAGACAATAGGTTCATTTATAAAGCGCTGGCTTTCCCCCCGCTCTTTACATTTTGAGTCCTTTAACAGACGCTCTTATCCAGAACAACTTACAGAAGTGAGTGTGTACATTTTCGTACTGGTCCCCCATGGCAATCGAACACACAATCCTGGCGTTGCAAGCCACATACTCTACCAACTGAGACACAGGGCATCTTTGACGCTGGGGGTACATTCAACAGATCCCTTCATTCCAAATTTCATCATCCCATTTAGCCATTTGATTTTCCAACAGTCAGTTTTGACACCTTGATGTTGAGGGTTGATAATAAAAAAAGAGTTAACACTACTGCCCAGGTTAAAGAACAGTTATTTTAAATCATATCGTCCCATTAACCATCATGTGATTTTCATGGAGTTGTTTTGACACCTCTCTTTGATGTGGGAAGGGTGGATGCCTGACAATGGAAAAGTCTCACTCTCCCCTGGCCCATGTGATTCTATTGGGGTTTGGTGGCCTGCAGTGACGTTGGAGCATGGGAGCCCTGCTACATTCTGGGAGAGCAGGATGACAGGTGCATTATGGGAGTGTGCTAGCCCCAGGGTGGGAGCTGATCTGACTGACTGATCTGAGAGCAGTGATTAATCCAAGCCAAAGCCCCGCGGCCACACAGACTAGCTGGTTTGGGCCGCTTTGATTGGCTTATCAGCCTGATGAACTCCACAAGCGAGAGGATCAAAAGATCCGCAGGGTGTGTGGGATAGAGAACGATTGAGAGAGAACGAGAGAAAACAAGAGTCTGGTCTGGCACCATGCTTCAATGTCACCATACGCTGCCTCAGAAACAACAGTCTGTTGGAGGAGAGGCCCAGGGAGTAGACAGCACAGGCCAGGGAATGGTGACAGACAACCCTCTGTTGTAACACCCTCTCTCTCCAACCTCTCGTTCTCCCTGCAGCTACAGTCTCACACAGCACCAGCAGAGGAATTCAGACTGCACAGCCATCCAGCCAGGATCTGCAATGGCAGACAGAGCACAAGGTGTGTGTGTGTGTGGGGGGGGGGGGGGGGGGGGGGGGTTACTTGTGGGCAAACTGAGCTCCAGTACTCCCCCCTTGTGTCGGTGATGTCAACCTGATCCAGCCCGCCTCCCGGTCACCTTTTTACAGTAAGCCCTGTGAGTGACAGCTCCAGCTGCAGGTTCAAATGCTTTCAGCTGTGCAGCTTTGGAAAGATATGCATCTTCCCATCATGCACTGAGCTTCCCGTAGCAACAGGCTTAGAATCAGGCCAAAAAAAGAAGCCAGTAGAGCTCCACACAGCCTGCTGAACTAGCGTTCATTTCAAACACCTAACTATAAACCTTGGATTTACAGTGACCTAGAATCAGGCAGACTACTGTTCGAGGCAATGAAAACACTCAAAATCAACCTCCAACATATCCTAATGTTGGACATGGAGTTTCAGACAGTCATAAGTTAATCAGATGACTGAGTTAGTGAGCACAGTACACAGCCTATTTGAGGGTCTGATGGGTGACAGGGAGAGGCAGGGATGACTATTACAAAGACTGGAAGTGATACATGGTGATGGTGCATTTTACAGGAGCCTCCTGTGTACCGTTACTACCACAGAAGTGACAGAATGAAAGTGGGTGTTAGAGGTGTAATACAAACACACAGACATGCTGCAAACTGTCTTTAACGTTAACTGTTGAGACTGAGCCGAAGGGCTTTCTCTTGTTTCAGGATGAGTGAGAAGCTAGTGGGGATGTGCATCTTTCCCTTTCAAGACGATTCGATGCATGGGCTCCGATACAGGAACGATACGTATTAGTTTGAGTACGATTCATTAGAGAATATTTGTAGCCATTTTTTTAAATATATATATTTTTCATTTTATCTTTATTTAACCAGGTCAGCAAGTTGAGAACAAGTTCTCATTTACAATTGCGACCTGGCCAAGACAAAGCAAAGCAGTTCGACACACAACAGAGTTACACATGGAGTAAAACAAACATACAGTCAATAATACAGTAGAAAAATAAGTCTATATACGATGTGAGCAAATGAGGTGAGATAAGGGAGGTAAAGGCAAAAATGCCATAGTGGCAAAGTAAATACAATTTTGCAAGTTAAACACTGGAATGGTTGATGTGC
Organism: Oncorhynchus mykiss; assembly: GCF_013265735.2. NCBI lineage: Eukaryota > Metazoa > Chordata > Actinopteri > Salmoniformes > Salmonidae > Oncorhynchus > Oncorhynchus mykiss. The sequence goes on from NC_048581.1 coordinate 71,547,539, forward strand.
AGTGGAAGAATGTGCAAAGTAGAGATAGAAATAATGGGGTGCAAAATAAATAAATACAGTAGGGGGAGAGGTAGTTGTTTGGGCTAAATTATAGATGGGCTATGTACAGGTGCAGTAATCTGTGAGCTGCTCTGACAGCTGGTGCTTAAAGCTAGTGAGGGAGATAAGGGTTTCCAGTTTCAGAGATGTTTGTAGTTCGTTCCAGTTATTGGCAGCAGAGAACTGGAAGGAGAGGCGGCCAAAGGAAGAATTGGCTTTGGGGGTTACCAGAGAGATATACCTGCTGGAGTGCGTGCTACAGGTGGGTGCTGTTATGGTGACCAGCGAGCTGAGATAAGGGGGGACTTTACCTAGCAGGGTCTTGTAGATGACATGGAGCCAGTGGGTTTGGCGACGAGTATGAAGCGAGGGCTAGCCAACGAGAGTGTACAGGTCGCAGTGGTGGGTAGCATATGGGGCTTTGGTGACAAAACGGATGGCACTGTGATAGACTGCATTTATTGAGTAGGGCATTGGAGGCTATTTTGTAACTGACATCGCCAAAGTCGAGGATCGGTAGGATGGTCATGAGTGAAGGATGCTTTGTTGCGAAATAGGAAGCCAATTCTAGACTTAACTTTGGATTGGAGATGTTTGATGTGAGTCTGGAAGGAGAGTTTACAGTCTAACCAGACACCTACAGTGCCTTGCGAAAGTATTCGGCCCCCTTGAACTTTGCGACCTTTTGCCACATTTCAGGCTTCAAACATAAAGATATAAAACTGTATTTTTTTGTGAAGAATCAACAACAAGTGGGACACAATCATGAAGTGGAACGACATTTATTGGATATTTCAAACTTTTTTAACAAATCAAAAACTGAAAAATTGGGCGTGCAAAATTATTCAGCCCCTTTACTTTCAGTGCAGCAAACTCTCTCCAGAAGTTCAGTGAGGATCTCTGAATGATCCAATGTTGACCTAAATGACTAATGATGATAAATACAATCCACCTGTGTGTAATCAAGTCTCCGTATAAATGCACCTGCACTGTGATAGTCTCAGAGGTCCGTTAAAAGTGCAGAGAGCATCATGAAGAATAAGGAACACACCAGGCAGGTCCGAGATACTGTTGTGAAGAAGTTTAAAGCCGGATTTGGATACAAAAAGATTTCCCAAGCTTTAAACATCCCAAGGAGCACTGTGCAAGCGATAATATTGAAATGGAAGGAGTATCAGACCACTGCAAATCTACCAAGACCTGGCCGTCCCTCTAAACTTTCAGCTCATACAAGGAGAAGACTGATCAGAGATGCAGCCAAGAGGCCCATGATCACTCTGGATGAACTGCAGAGATCTACAGCTGAGGTGGGAGACTCTGTCCATAGGACAACAATCAGTCGTATATTGCACAAATCTGGCCTTTATGGAAGAGTGGCAAGAAGAAAGCCATTTCTTAAAGATATCCATAAAAAGTGTTGCTTAAAGTTTGCCACAAGCCACCTGGGAGACACACCAAACATGTGGAAGAAGGTGCTCTGGTCAGATGAAACCAAAATTGAACTTTTTGGCAACAATGCAAAACGTTATGTTTGGCGTAAAAGCAACACAGCTGAACACACCATCCCCACTGTCAAACATGGTGGTGGCAGCATCATGGTTTGGGCCTGCTTTTCTTCAGCAGGGACAGGGAAGATGGTTAAAATTGATGGGAAGATGGATGGAGCCAAATACAGGACCATTCTGGAAGAAAACCTGATGGAGTCTGCAAAAGACCTGAGACTGGGACAGAGATTTGTCTTCCAACAAGACAATGATCCAAAACATAAAGCAAAATCTACAATGGAATGGTTCAAAAATAAACATATCCAGGTGTTAGAATGGCCAAGTCAAAGTCCAGACCTGAATCCAATCGAGAATCTGTGGAAAGAACTGAAAACTGCTGTTCACAAATGCTCTCCATCCAACCTCACTGAGCTCGAGCTGTTTTGCAAGGAGGAATGGGAAAAAATTTCAGTCTCTCGATGTGCAAAACTGATAGACATACCCCAAGCGACTTACAGCTGTAATCGCAGCAAAAGGTGGCGCTACAAAGTATTAACTTAAGGGGGCTGAATAATTTTGCACGCCCAATTTTTCAGTTTTTGATTTGTTAAAAAAGTTTGAAATATCCAATAAATGTCGTTCCACTTCATGATTGTGTCCCACTTGTTGTTGATTCTTCACAAAAAAAATACAGTTTTATATCTTTATGTTTGAAGCCTGAAATGTGGCAAAAGGTCGCAAAGTTCAAGGGGGCCGAATACTTTCGCAAGGCACTGTAGGTATTTGTAGTTGTCTACATATTCTAAGTCAGAACCGTCCAGAGTAGTGATGTTGGACCTTGGATCTTCAGTAGACTTGTGCAATACGTTACAAGATAAATAATTATTTTACATTATGAGGCTTACTGTAGTCCCCCAGAACAGGGTTTGTTTGTAAATAGCACAACTGGAGAAATTGGGAGCAGAAGAGTCCAGCTGTGTATTGACAAGGGTGCTGTTTTATATTGAGTTAAGTGTTTTTTTTGCTTCAATAGAGTGATCAGGGATGTGCAACTAGTTTTCCTTCTCCTGTAACTACTCCCCAGGTCATGCTTGTGAATGAGAACGTGTTCTCAGTAAACGTACCTGGTAAAATAAGGGTTAAATAAAAAAAATACAAAATAATGTCAAAGTGGAATTATGTTTTTAGAAATGAATTAAAAATGAAAAACTGAAATGTCTTGAGTCAGTAAGTATTCAACCCCTTTGTTACGGCAGGACTAAATAAGATCAGGAGTAAAAATGTGCTTAACAAGTCATATAACAACTTACAATTATCTGTAAGGTCCCTCAGTCGAGTAGTGAATTTCAAGTCCACATTCAACCACAAAGACCAAGGAGGTTTCCCAACGCCTCAAAGACAGGTACCTTTTGATAGCTTAAACAAAATAAAAATAAGACATTGAATATCCCTTTGAGCATGGTGAAGTTATTAATTACACTTTGGATGGTGTATCAATACACCCAGCCACTACAGGCGTCCTTCCTATCATGACAGAGTTTGAAGAATTTTTTAAAGAATAATGTGCCAATATTGGGTAGACTTACCCAGAAAGACTCACAGCTGTAATTGCTGCCAAACGTGATTCTAACTTGTATTGACTCAGGGGTGTGAATACTTTTCGGTTATAAGAAATGATAGATACATTTCGTAAAAATATTTAGGTAAATTAGATATCTGTATTTCATTTTCAATAGATGTGCAAACATTTCTAAAAACACGTTTTCCCTTTGCCATTATGGGGTATTGTGTGTAAATAGTTGAGAAGAAACAAACATTTAATCCATTTTTAATTCAGGCTGTAACGCAACAAAATGTGGAATAAGTCGAGGGGTAAAAATACTTTTAGCATTTGAATGCTGAAGGTGCCACGCAGATGTACATGATCAAGAACAAGCAGTCTACCTTGCGTTTCTCAGCATGTGAAGCTGGGCACAGTAGGCAATTTCACTAGGCTTCTGATATTCCCTGGGGTTGTTCGGCGTGCAAAATTACTTGTCGATCAATGTCTGTCAAAACCATTACATGCTTAGTTTGACACTGAAGGAGAGGGCGCATCAGTTGTCACAAAGGAATACATTTTCTGACTGATGCACGCTACATTTGAATCGGTTTGGCGTCCGCAGACCGATGCTCTCGTAACTTAAACATTTGAATCAGACTGATTTGAATCATTACATCCCTAGAAACTAGAATGTTCTGTAGCCACCATGACGGGTGAACTGTTGGAGGCCGGAAAACAGGCCAGGCAAGCAGGACAGTGTCACAATTGTGTGTCTGTCGAGGGTCAGCCACTGGGCTCACAGCTGTGACACACACACACAGCGGCTCTTCCAAAATAGGGCAGTAAATCTCCTGTGAGATGCCAGCACAGGCAGTCCCTCCAGGCAGAGTTTCACAAACTGTAACCAGGATAGAACTCTGGAGCACTAGTCTCAGTGCTCAGCACAGTCAATGCTTCACATCCATTAAAGAGAGGCAATCAATGTACACTACATGACCAAAAGTAAGTGTGAGCTTCGTCCCCCCTTGGTGGCTATAAACAGCCTCCACTTTTCTAGGAAGGCTTTCCACTAGATGTTGGAACATTGCTGTGGTGACTTGCTTCCATTCAGCCACAAGAGCATTAGTGAGGTCGGGCACTGATGTTGGGTGAATAGGCCTGGCTCAGAGTCGGCGTTCCAATTCATCCCAAATGTGTTTGAGGGGGTTGAGGTCAGGGCTCTGTGCAGGCCAGTCAAGTTCTTCCACACCGATCTCGACAAACCTTTTCTGCATGGACCTCCCTTTGTGCACGGGGGAATTGTCATGCTGAAACAGGAAAGGGCCTTGCTGTTGCCACAAATTTGGAAGTGCTGAATTGTCTAGATTGTCATTGTATGCTGTAGTGTTAAGATTCCCCTTCACTGGAACTAAGGGGCCTAGCCCAAACCATGAAAAACAGCCCCAGACTATTATTCCTCCTCCACCAAACTTTACAGTTGGCACTATGCATTCAGGCAGGTAGCATTCTCCTGGCTACCATCAAACCCAGACTTGTCAGTTGGACTGCCAGATGGTGAAGCGATTCAGCACTCCAGAGAACACGTTTCCACTGCTCCAGATTCCAATGGCGGCAAGCTTTACACCACTCCAGCCGACGCTTGGCATTTCGCATGGTGATCGTAGGCTTGTGTGCCGCTGCTCAGCCATGGAAACCCATTTCATGAAGCTCCCGATGAACAGTTCCTGTGTTGACGTTGCTTCCAGAGGCAGTTTGGAACTCAGTAGTGAGTGTTGCAACCGAGGACAGACAATTTTTACACGCTGCGCACTTCAGCACTCGACGGTCCTGTTCTGTGAGCTTGTGTGGCCTACCACTTTGCTGCTGAGCCGTTGTTGCTCCTAGACCTTTCCACTTCACAATAACAGCACTGACAGTTGACCAGGGCAGCTCTAGCAGAGCAAAAATCCTATGACAGTGCCAAGTTGAAAGTCACGGAGCTCTTCAGTAAGACCATTCTACTGCCAATGTTTGTCTACGGAGATTGCGGTGTGATCAATTTTATACACCGGTCAGCAACGAGTGTGGCTGAAATAGCCAAATCCACTAATTTGAAGGGGTGTCCACATCCTTTCGTATATATAGTGCATCTCTGACATACTACCGTCATAGCATAGCAATTCAAATAGAATGAGTGTCTCACCAGTATTCTTGGCAGGGGCATCATTTTTTAACATAGGGTATGGCAAAGTTAACAGGTTGCCTGGGGTTCTTTTTTTAAATACAATTAAAGCTCATTTACTGCATTTCTTCATCGGGATTAAAAACTCTAGTTAAATTTCATGTCAGGCCAGTTACCTAGCCATCTACTACATCTGCACTGTTATGAGAGAAAAGTTGCACTGTTCACTGCAGCTATGTCGATAAGCTCTCCATCAAACAGCCTGCCCACCAGCTCTGAGCCATCCGCATGGTCCTAAAGCCAGCCCGTCAAACGGCATTTGCCTTTTAAAATCAGGATTGAAATGATTTTCGTGGCCTATTTTAAATTGTTGGTGTTGAGCTAGGGTATGACGACTGCCATACACAATTGATGCCCCTGATTCTTGGTCATAACTAAACTTGCACTCAAACACACATTGACAAGTCAGTGAGGGATAGCAGTTTGAGGACAGTGGGATGCCAGCTTGACATCCCCATGCTGGTAAATGAAAGGTGTACTCACAGGTAGAGGAAAGCAATCTTAGACATAGCCTGACCTAGATCAGGGATGGACGTCAGCTCATTATGGTCCAGGCGCCTGAGGGAAACACAGACGCAATGATGTTAGAGGACATAATGGATTGAAAGGAGAAAGTAACACAACATTGTATTGAGATAACATGGAACTGGGGTTGACAGTGTAGTAAGGAAATAGATATGGAGTTACTGTATCCATCTGAAGTGTGTAAGATTCATTCCTAGAATAACAGAATTGCATGTGAGTAAAACATAGCTGGATAAAGCTGTGTCTGGCTAGTGTGTGTGCTTGGGCTCTAACAGATGTCAGAGTGTCTGTGCCCTCCCTACCTGGGTTGAGATCGACCCTCCTGAATGTATCAAATATTTACAAGCCAGGGTTCAGCCTGACTAGTGTCAAGTGATGGAGAAAGCTTAATATAGAAACCACCAGCCCTACTTTATTCTCAATTGGACTAATTTCAAGACAATACATACAAGGATGCTAGAATGTAGAGTGTGTGTGTGACAGAATTTCTGTCCGTTGACACTACTGTCCTACATAGCAGTTAGGGACCTGACAATTATGGTGAGTGTTCCATGTGTGAGATGCCGATCTACTGCCATGTTTGTTCAGGGTACTGTCCAGTAAGGACATAACTGATGCTCCGTCTAATACCATCATTGGGAAGCCTTCTAGGCCTACTGCTAACAGAAAACATTTCATTAGACTAAGCACACAAACACACAGGGCAGTCCATTAGAACATGAAGGGGAAGCACTTTGTGAGGAACTGCGTTCATAGATCATCTGTCTGCTTGACAATCGATACTGTGCTGTTCTGAATGAGGGCCATTTAAAAAGGCTGAGCCCAGTGCACACACACACACACAAAGCCAAGGGGAACTCCTGGGTGAGAGAAGAATTCTCACAGAGAGACAGAGGGAGGAGAGAGTATCATGTCTGAGGAACTTACAGCTCTCGTAGGTTTGGGAGGTTCGAGAAGACTTCGACGTCAATGGCTGTCAGCTTGTTGTGGCCAAGATGTCTGTAATAAAGAGAACAGACTGATTAGTATTGTTGATACACCCGTCACCACCTGACTCTCCATTTTACAGGGGTTTTCCCCCCAACTGTGAGAACTCCCTCTAACATTGTGACAACCCTGTAGTCCCATTTGGGTACTGTTCCCAATCAATACTGATTCTGACTTGGTTTACACAATGGATACACAGACATCCATCTGTGTACAAGTCAATTTGCAGTTTAGACTAACAATGCATTTAATAGCCACCACTTCACTTGCACAGAGACGAACATTAACTAGGCAAGTCAGTTAAGAACAAATTCTTATTTACAATGACAGCCTAGGAACAGTGGGTCAACTGCCTTGTTCAGAGGCAGAACGACAGATTGTTACCTTGTCAGCTCAGGGATTTGATCTTAGCAGCCTTTCGGTTACTGGCCCAACGCTCTAACCATTAGGCTACCTGCCGAGATAAGTCAGTCTCTACAGTATGCGTGTGTGTGAGGAGATAAATGGTAGAGTGTGTGAGCCCCGCAGGCAGCCCTGATAGGGCGGTGTGTTACGATAATTGGCAGGGCCCTCCCACCGCCATTGTACCACAGATTGCTAAATTGCTGTCCCTGTTACAGGAGACAATTACCGCATTATACTGAAGCAAAGTGAAAAATCACAGGGTTTCCTCTGCCAGGCTGGGCGGCACAAGAAGGTACAAACACAGCTGAGAACACCGCCTCAGCGCAGCACAGTGAGCGACACCGACCACAGTAATCTTCCACAACAATCAGCGCCAGCCTTTAACAAGGCCCTGATCAGTGCAAACTGAGGATAATAAAGCTTAACTGGAGAGCTCCTCATTACAAACAACCAATAAAACACCGTACAGAGGGCTGCTGCCCCCTCAACAGCTTTCAGAAGGAAAAACAAGCTGAGTGCTATATTGGTATAAGATAAAAGAACTACAGAAATGTAGAGCGTGTCATTGTTTGCTGTTGTCCATTTAGAGTAGAGAGAAGGTCACATTGGGAGAAAAATCTGGTGCCAGAGACCACAATAACAAACAAACGGTGTGTGTTTGTATGTATTCTCAATCTCAGGAAGGCCAAGGGAGTGTTTATACAACTCCAGATGTGTCTTCCCTTGTTCATTCACCTTCATTGTCTTGCCTATCTGATCAGATAAGTTTCAGTGTGTTTTAACACCTACTGTATGAGCAGCTGGTGAAGACACCATAGCTTCCTTCTGTTCTACAGTCGCAAGTAGAGGGGGTGGTATTACGCCTCACTGACTGGGGCTAACGTTCTAAAGAATCAGCCAAACCACACCAGCTTCAGGGGCACAATCCAATGTACTGGGCACAACACAGGTGGCGAAGGCTATCGGACAGAAAAAGCCCAAAAAACCTAGGCTTTAAAAACTAAAATGTCAAGTCTAGGACAAAAAGGCTTCAACAGTTTTTACCCTCAAGCCATAAGATTCCTGACTATTTGCATTGTGTGCCCTCCCCCCTCAAACCCCTCTTTTACGCTGCTGCTACTCTATCTTATATGCATAGTCACTTTATGACGACGAGACAGCCTATAGGGAGGAAGTCAGAGACCTGGCCGGGTGGTGCCAGAATAACAACCTATCCCTCAACGTAACCAAGACTAAGGAGATTATTGCGGACGACAGGAAAAGGAGGACTGAGCACGCCCCCATTCTCATCAACGGGGCTGTAGTGGAGCAGGTTGAGAGCTTCAAGTTCCTTGGTGTCCACATCAACAACAAACTAGAATGGTCCAAACGCACCAAGACAGTCGTGAAGAGAGCACATAAAGCCTATTCCCCCTCAGGAAACTAAAAAGATTTGGCATGGGTCCTGAGATCCTCAAAAGGTTCTACAGCTGCAACATCGAGAGCATCACTGGCTGGTACGGCAATTGCTCGGCCTCTGACCGCAAGGCACTACAGAGGGTAGTGCATACGGCCCAGTACATCACTGGGGCTAAACTGCCTGCCATCCAGGACCTCTACACTAGGCGGTGTCAGAGGAAGGCCCTAAAATTTGTCAAAGACCCCAGCCACCCCAGTCATAGACTGTTCTCTCTACTACCGCATGGCAAGCGGTACCCGAGTGCCAAGTCTAGAACAAAAATGCTTCTCAACAGTTTTTACCCCCAAGCCATAAGACTCCTGAACAGGTAATCAAATGGCTGCCCGGACTATTTGCCCCCCCCCAACCCCTCTTTTTTTACGCTGCTGCTACTCTCTGTTTATCATATATGCATAGTCACTTTAACTATATATTCATGTACATACTACCTCAATTGGGCAGACCAACCAGTGCTCCCGCACATTGGCTAACCAGGCTATCTGCATTGTGTCCCACCCACCACCCGCCAACCCCTCTTTTACGCTACTGCTACTTTCTGTTCATCATATATGCAGTCACTTTAACCATATCTACATGTACACACTACCTCAATAAGCCCGACTAACAGTAAAAATGTATTTTTACTGTTGTTTTATTTCTTTACTTACCTACACACACACACACACACACACACACACACACACACACACACACACACACACACAACCTTTTTTCGCACCATTGGTTAGAGCCTGTAAGTAAGCATTTCACAGTCTACTACACCTGTTGTATTCGGTGCACGTGACAAATAAACTTTGATATGTCCAAAAACTCTTAACCTCAATGATCTCCGTGGTCAATTTACCAGTCCAAAAACACATTATTTTGAAAGCTAAGAGAAATCTGTGATGGAGTGTGGCGAACACTACAAAAAGTTATTCCCTCTGCTGAAACTCTGGAATGGTGAATTCCATTGCATGGCACAGCAAGAATTCTGCTGTTTATCTAAATGAGCAGGCTTGTTTAACATTAGTCAGCATGATCAAGATCACAGCGCTATGTTCTTGACCAGAAAGTGTCAGCAAGGTAATTCATGCCTAGCTTTTAGCCAAATAAATAATGGAGGAAAAAATACATAAATCAGCAGGTCTACAAGGGGGGGCAGTTTCCCCATCCCTGATCTAAAGCATGCAAGGAGTTGTGCAACCAGGATCAACTGAGGTGAAGGTGGAAGTGGAGGATGGAGAGGCCTAGACTGAACAGACTTGTCTAGGAATACATACTAGGCCAGGTCATTTAATCTACTGCCACTTCCCAGTCCACCTGTTGCCCTGAAGCACAGTCTACTCTAGAGACCTCAGGTCAATAGCAACACAGTTAGAGGTAGCTCAGGAGGGTACAGGTTCTCTTGGCCACTCAGACCGCATTAGAGCAGCGATAAAGCTATAAAACCTGTCTGACAAGACAATCTGACCTGCCTCAAACCTCCCAAAACACTCAAAGCCCCCCACAGCACTAGACTTCAACCATTACACATTGTTGGATTGACGTCATAAACCCTTCATCACGACTCCCAAAAAACACCACATTGACTTGTTTTGTATTCCGTCAAAGAGCTTGGGAGTGATGTTATTTCTTATGACAGTGCCATCATAATTAAAGGCAGACTGCAGGGGGGTGGGGAAGGGTTCTACTAGACCGGAATCTTCTATCTGCTCATCTCTATCGCTGATAAGATGTGTGAACTTCGCTCTTTGGAAGTGTGAAATGATATCAGCAATAGGGCCTCTGTGATGCAGCTGGGAAACAGCAGAGCTTTTATGTGGTCTGACCAGCCATAAATTGGTCAAAGAATAACCTTCCGTCTGTCGGGGAGCTAGGAGAAGAGGGAGAGCGCACATAGGCCAAAAAGAGGGCCAGCCAGACAGAGGCAAAGAGAGCACAATACAACACTGTGCTGTCCCCCCCCCCCCCCTCCCCTCCTACCTTCCTGTCATAAAGGCCCATTTACAGCCAGGCAACGGCAGTTAGAGCATACACAGGAGTACCACCACCACTGTTTTGGACTCCCGCAAAACACAGGCAAGAGAGGGTGGACAAGACTGAGAAAGCAGCCACAAACAAAAACATTTTTATTTAAAAAGTGTCACAATACACCCAGTGTTTCAACAATATTCATTTAGCAATGGTGCCCCACCACACCAAGAGGGCTGGGCGATATGGCCGAAATATCGGTAAGTCAGCATTATGTTTCTGAATGATTACATTTCTAAATATGTTGAGTAGTGCAGGACCCTAGGATGGTAACAAATGAATCTTCAGTGGCTTCAATGGGATTTCTCCATTCTGATGGTTTTATACTCAACCAAACTGAAAGAGAAGTAGTCAATTTTAGTTTAACTTTTAATTTAGCACTTTATCAAAATAACTTTGTAGACTATTGTAAAAATCCATACCGGTATACCTTAAAAGTTGATATAGCCAAACAGGGCTCAGCATGAACTTAGGCCCAAAGATGCCACATGAGGGAGGAGCACACAACACAGTCTCATGCACAATACACACCCGGATTGCAGTAGTTTGTGTGTCGGGGGGCTAGGGTCAGTTTGTTATATCTGGAGTACTTCTCCTGTCCTATTCGGTGTCCTGTGTGAATCTAAGTGTGCGTTCTCTAATTCTCTCCTTCTCTCTCTCGGAGGACCTGAGCCCTAGGACCATGCCCCAGGACTACCTGACATGATGACTCCTTGCTGTCCCCAGTCTACCTGGCCGTGCTGCTGCTCCAGTTTCAACTGTTCTGCCTTATTATTATTCGACCATGCTGGTCATTTATGAACATTTGAACATCCTGGCCATGTTCTGTTATAATTTCCACCCGGCACAGCCAGAAGAGGACTGGCCACGCCACATAGCCTGGTTCCTCTCTAGGTTTCTTCCTAGGTTTTGGCCTTTCTAGGGAGTTTTTCCTAGCCACCGTGCTTCTACACCTGCATTGCTTGCTGTTTGGGGTTTTAGGCTGGGTTTCTGTACAGCACTTTGAGATATCAGCTGATGTACGAAGGGCTTTATAAATACATTTGATTTGATTTTATTGGAGTTTGATAGCAAATTGTTCCACAGTCGCTAGACTCCTTGATTACGAGCAAAAGGAAATGAACCGCCTCAATGAATCTGAAAGAATAACATCAATATGTCCATTCTGAGGGAGTATTGTTCCAGTTCCCTCGACTAGCCGCTGATCTTATATTCTGCACTTCAAAGTGAAGAAAATGACTGATCATTGAACAATATATTTCCCCCTGCTTAATGTTTATTATGCTTGCAAAAAGAAAAGCCTGCAATAATTACACATCATCCATGGAGAGAGAATGGGGCCAAATACAGGCCTGAACTTTATAAACAACTGTATGTAGGCCTGTGTGTGTGGATTTATGTGCAGGTACTGAAAGCCTCTGTTTTCTACTAAATAAGTGGACACGGCCACTGCAGGTTTTTTGGAAGGTAAGAATGCTTGGCTCTGGTGAGCACACAGCTATCAGCTCTTGGTTGTGGCAGCCTGTTTAGAGGGTTCTCCACTTCGCAATACCTCTCCAAGTCGCTCTCTTTTTTTTTTCAAATCAGGTTTCCAAACTCTTACCAGATGTAGGCCTACAGAATTCACAGATGATTCATTTATCAAACCAACGTTGTAGACACTGGCTTAAACAAAAAGGAAAAAAAACCTGGCGCCCCAGTGTCTCTTAACAAAAAAGGCCATCTATTCTGTTGACTGGATTCCTATGGAATGACTTCTGGCAGCAGCTGTTCAATTGTCATTACAGTGAACACAGCGATGAGCTCACTTCATAACTTAATGTAAATGTCAACTTTTATCTATAGTTATGAAAAGGACTTCTCTACTCACTTATTGCTGCTAATGTGTTTGTCTAGATAGATGGATATAGATATTATCTATATCCATACATACACACATTTCATTTTAAACTGTAGTATAAAAGTTTACATTTACATAAAACAATAAATAAAAGCCATACTTTTCAATTGAGGCAAGCACTGAGCATCTATCTACTGAAAATATCAAACATTAGCACCAACAGGATTATTTTTAGGAATGATAAAATCAGAGCACTATGGATATAATGGTAAACCCCAGGAAACTAGAGGATGATGTTGCTTTAGGGCCTAGGGACATAATAGGCGTAAGGCCCCATTGTTGCAATAACCTGCTAAATTCCTGCCATCTTGATTCTCTGATGCCCGCTAGGGAAGTTTAGCACTCTGGTGTTAAATTAATTAAGGAATGCAATTGGTTTCGATTGATTGTAATAGTTTATTTGTTGAAAATGTACCTTTTTTTTTTACTACTTTTGTTATTTTGGAATATAAAATGTTATTGTGTAACATTGTGAATGAGACCCTGGTCTCAAATTGGGCTCCCCTGAAATGAATCCAAGACTACTAAAATAATTCTCAATACCACAAGTTTACAAGACTGCTTAGAAAGAATTGCCCTTGAAACCACAAGAGCCACAGTCCTGCAGTCTGTACAGTTGCTGTTGTATGGCTGTTCCACTGTGGATATGTCCATCTGGGGTTAAGGAAATGGAGATAACCGCTTTGGTTTTAGCTTTTGTTTCATTATGGCAGTTTGATCTGCTATCAATCATTCCTTCATTCATACCACCTGGCTCAAAATGCATGGTAACCAGTCACACGATGGCAACATCCTTGATTACCAGCAATCTCCTCTGCAAAGTTTTAGTGTTTATTTGCATGTTGATTGTAGTTGGTTCAGTCAGACTACAGAACTTTTATCCAGTTAAACCAGACATGCACTAGACTGTGATGTTGACAACACTTACAGGCAGCAGGCAGAAACCCCCCAGCAGAATCTCCACCCCATCAGTGCACCCCCTCAGGCCAGGTGAACTGGACCCAAGATCAGAGGAACCATCAGACCAGAGCCTGTCAGGAAACCACCAAAACAAACCCATTTCCTTTGGGCAAAAGCCAAACCATAGAGGTTGAAAGAAGAGGGGCATATGATGCAGTAACAGAAAATCTGTCATAGTGTTGTCACAATACCAACAACACTAGTCCAAATAATAGATACCACAGAGAAAAATAAAATAACAGAAAGTGGCCTAGCATCCTGTCCCCAGACACTTTTCCCCTTTTCGAAACGTTCTCCAAAAACCTGAAATTCACTTCAATTCAATATGTTGTATAGAGTAGAACTTCACACTGTATTATAGAATACTGCATAGAATGGCTACTAGGCTGACCAGTGATTTGGCTAGAGGAATGGGAGGAAGGACTATACATGCATAATGATCTGCATGTCACTGTGGCAGTATCTGGAAAATACTGCCTGAAATGTTCTTTGCTCTTCAGTTAACACAGACCTCTCCCTCCCTTCCAAACAGAATTGAAGGAGGACCAGAAAGAAATGTATTTGATATAGTTTAGACTTACATTAGGCCTATATGAATCGTGCCTTTGAAGCACAAGTACCCTTTTCCTTTCTTCCTGTGCCAATCAAATTTGCCTAAAAACATAAATGTCAAGTTACCAGGCTACTAGCTAGCTAGGTAACGTGACTGAACAACCGTGCTTGTTGTCAAACCAATAATTAGCAACCTGGGATTAGTTTAAAGCGGCCAGCGACATGGTTTGTGAAATTATATCAAATGCGCGCCAATTTTTAACTGCTTAGGCTGGAGACTGTTTTCTTTGCTGTAAAGCTGCAAGCATGCCTTCAGGCTCAATTTCCCCTCTCTGACACTCAGAGGCTGCATGACAATGAACTTGCAGTCAGTCTACTCAGACTGGTCTGTGCGCTTGGTTATAACAGGCGATGAAATTATACAATGTATCAACATTGCTCGCTTTGCGTGCTGCTCCAATGTACAAGTCTAACAATAGAAGACTAATCAGGGTATGGATCTGCATCCCCGCTCGCCATCAAGGCCAAATTATATTTAAAAGAACTGACGGAGGAAAAGATGCACATGAAAAGTAGACTGAGAGAAGCAGGTGAGCTAGGGCTGTTTAGGGGATGAGGCTGGCTGATTACAGCTGCCACACGTGATATGTGCATGATGAGCTGACGGAGAGAAGCAGGTGAGTGAGGGCTAGTAGGGGATGAGGCTGGCTGATTACAGCTGCCACATATGATATGAGCATGATAGTGAAGTGGATATTATTGGACTGCCCATACAAGACACTAGAGGCTGTTGCTTCAATTCAACTGAGCTTATAAACAGGGCTGAAAAATTCTGTAGCATCATATGAAACAGTACTAAGCTATTCTAAAATGTTGGTATCATAAGTAGGGATGCAAGATATATCGGTGAACATATCCAAATCAGCCGATATTAGCTAAAAATGCCAACATCAGTATTGGCCCGATGTCTAGTTTAATGGCGATTTGAAAAAACGATGTCATAGCTGACGTGCATACCTATATAAAACGTAGGTACATGACGTAATGACGCCACGGAAAATGTTGGCTACCCAGCATTCCTAACCTAGCCCACAATGTCTGCTGTGTGGATCGCGCAGTCATTTGAAAGAGTAAGAACATTTCAGCAAGACAACTCAAAGGCGAAATACATTAAGGCCAAGATAATGGAATTCATTGCCCTTGACAATCAACCGTTCCCTGTTGTGGGTGATGTTGGCTTTCACAACTGGTCGAGCACCGGTACACACTAACGTCACCAAGTGTGCTATTGTTCAGATGTTGCCTTACCGGAGTTACACAGTAATAACTTCACTGCTAGTAACTTCATGACATACTATGGAACGCCGTTTGGGTCTTTGCGAGTCAAAAATGATACATGTCAAATAACACTATGACGCGTTAAATTAGCTTTTAATTTGACACGTCAAATAACACAGTTCTATTATAGAATGTTGTGTGTTCTGAATTTGCACATGCAAGCCAGGCACCACCACTACTATCAGTAGCACTGTCAAAGCTGTACAAAAAAAAAAAATCAGCAAACAAGCATGTATCTTGTGAACGATGTGTTTACAATACCACGGTGGTAATAAAGCATAATTTTTTCAACTGCAACTTCTGGGGTAGCTAGCTAGCTTTAGCTTGGTACCAATACAAAGCTAGTACCAACCAGCCTGAAAACAATTACCAGTAGAAATTGCAGTCATTTTCACTGCTCTTAGCAATGATTTAGGAATCCTTGTAAGGGTTAGCTAGGTAGCCACTTGTTGTTCGCCTATTGACATTGAACTTCAGTTCATGAAAATAAATAGCTAGCCAGCTACTTAACCCTTAACCCTGGTGCCCAAAGCTAACGTTAAAAGCAGCCAGGTAGCTTCATCTGGCTAGTGAGGCTCAACCTGACCGAGTTGTGGTGTGAAGCTAGCCACAATAGTGGAATTTGCAGTTTGCCATCAAAATAAAAATACCTCTCTGAAAGTGATGCAGAAGGTTACAATTGGTGGAATCGTGCCATATTTAGACTAGATCACGTTAAACAAGGTTGGAATGTGAAGCAATGAAATGGTTTATCAATCTACTCGGTGACCCCCACAGAACACAACTGTGAAGAGTTCACGTAAATATTGCCGTTGTAGCTCTTATCGCAGGACTGTGACTGTGTTAAATCATCTCCCCAGTCAGCCTATTGTGTGTACTGACATTCATATTGCACTGTACAGTTTTACCTAAGGATTGGAGATCAATGAAAGGGGCAACAGTCTACTCCATACCCAATATATTCCGGATTGATGACAACACTTTCTTGAAGTATAATAGAGAAATAGTCGAAGGAACTCTATTTTTGTACCATTAATTTAGTTCCTCAGAGTTATCAGACTCCAAAACATCCATGCAGTATTGTTTTTCCTCTGGAATAGTGTTCAATCCAAATAGGTTGACAATAAATGTGGCTCAATTCACAGTTGTTTCAGAGTCGCGCAATAAGAGGTACAATGCTAATGTTCTCTGGGTGTCACCGAGTAGACTGATACCCCATGTTATTGATCCACAATCCATAGGTAAGGCTGTACAGTGAAATAAGTATGCCCCCAATGCAATTCTAAAGTATAATACATCCAGTGTGATTGCAACAGATGTCAAATTATTGTCTTTTGTTAATTTTATATAACATTCCAACCTAGTTTAGCACGATCTAGTCAATTATGCCATAATTCTACTATTTGTATCACTGTCAATGACATACTTTTATTTTGAAGGTTAACCGCAAAGTCCACTATTGTGGCTAATCCTTATTGTTGCTAGCGTCACAGATGTTCCGACCACCATTAATCAAATAAGAACCGTCTTATAAATTAGGGTTATTTTTGATGACACCTAGTTATATAGTTAGCTAGCTAACGATAGCTACTGAAACAGATTTCGTTTTGCTCTGTTTTGAGGGAAGAACATTGTTTGAACCCATGAGCTAGCTAGCTTTAAAAAACAATTATAATAATTATAACCAGCATCGTAGGTGTGCAAGACAACTTTACCAGCATCATAGCATACATATCGCTGAATCGTTGTGACATATGAAATACGAGTGATAGTGTAATCAATGTGTAATAACTACATAAAAAACGTATGAATGCATTCAATTATGTGACGGGCAGTCATATTCAGGTCCTGATTGGTCAACCAGCTTATTTGGCAAGTCAAATAGTGTTATTTGACATGCAAAAACCCAAAAGGTGTTTCATATAAATCCTGGTTGAGAATAAAATGACTGAACAAATGAACAAGAAACAGCACAGCAAGCAAGTGAAAGAAATAGGTTTTGATTATGTTTTACTGGTAATGGGGACGTAAGTAAAAGGCAACTAAATAACTTTTTGGTCAGTGTGGTGTGTGTAACCTTTATTAAAACTAGGCAAGTCAGTTAAGAACAAATTCTTAATTACAATGACGGCCTACCCCGGATGACGCTGGGCCAAGTGTGCGCCGCCCTATGGGACTCGCAACCACGGCTGGATGTGAAACAGCCTGGATTCAAACTATGGACTGTAGTGACACCTCTTGCACTGAGATGCAGTGCCTCAGACCGATGCGTCCATGCGTGTGTTAAATAGTTAACTGTACTAGAATGCTTAAAAGGCCGCTCAAATTTTTAATTATCGGTATCGTTTATTTTGGCAAGGAAAATATTGAATATCGGTATCATCCAAAAATGTGATATCGGTGCATCACTAATCATAAGTATCATGTTGTTTTGGTACCGTGATACTGGTAGAGCGCGCAACACTTGTTTGTCAAAAGAGGCAGTGAGTAGTTGGTTGTCTGTCAGGGCTTGACATTTCTTGCCTCAATCCAGAGAATTCTCCTTCCTGTTTGAGTGAATATAGGTGACACTGTAGACCACAGCTGTAGAAATGAAGGACAAAGCAGGAGAGACTTCTTACAGACACAGGGACTCTACTTTGTCCCTGTATCAAACCACATCGATCGGAGCCAATGTTAATAATGTTCATGCTTTTATTTACTTCTGTAAAACCCATAACACGGATGGCATTGCAGACAGAGACACTTTACAGTGACCACAAACGAGTCAAACCACCACTCGAGAGAGATTCTCAACGAGTGAGAGGAAGCCTGCAATGGGTATCATTAGGCTATTCATCAGAAACTACTAGAGCACTTATCTAGGGAACAATCTTTGTGATGTGTTTACAGCCTTATGGGCATGCATAATTACCACTATATTCTGATACGTTTAATAAAGGCAACAGCAAAAACATAGAATACCCTTAAATCTCTTGCTTTGAAGTACAGTATATTAACCATTTAACATTCTCCCTAAATAACCAGTGGTCACTCTTGCCAATTTCCCCATCTAATTATTTCAATGCCTCGTCATCTCTCCCTGTAAGATCAATCTCCTCTGCTTTCCCTTTGGCTGAATATGCCAAACACCTGCTTGTTTCCTACCATCTACATCAAGGCAGCAGTGTCACAGGGGAGCTGTAAAAACAGGGCAGAACAGGGAAACTATTTTTGACAACTGGAAGGCATTATGGCTCCATTTTTCACCAAGCTGTGCCCAGAGAGTTTCCTCAGAAAACTCTCGCTCTTACTGACGGATATACTGTAGAAGAGCACCCAGTCTCTGCCCCATCTACCCCTAATAAATCCATGCTACTGTAGGAGTTGTCATCACTACACTAGGCCTATATAAAATATAACCACAAGAGCAAGTCACTATTTGCTCATGAGCACAAGTATATGAAGAGAATGAGAAATGTAATCATTGTAATTATTTTATACCATTAAAGAATTTAAATAATAGGAGCATTACAAAAAATTATATCTAGGACTTCAGACATTTTTAAAACTCAAGCCATCATGACAAGCCGTCCATCTTGTCCTAACCAACACAATGGCGTTCTGCTACAGAAGAGCCAGTTCAAAGCAGCTCACTGTGAGCTGGACCAATCTTGTTTTTATAGACACCCAACAGTAATGTCCGCTTACCCACCTCACTGACTGACCGAACGCTATTACTGCTAGCATCCACCCAGGCCAGGTCTAAACATAACAGGGACACTTTATTCCCCCACTAATTCACTTGGCACATTTCCCCCAGAGGTTGAGAGACAAACATTTGGTGTGAAACCCAGCATGGGGTCTAAAACTAGGATCTCAATGAATCCTAGTAAGGTTTTATTTTAATGTTTAGATTCAAAAATCATAGTATAAAATTCTAAACAGTCGGAAATTAATTTAAATAAATGTAGACCTGATTTATGAGATAATCATATTTTACTCCATCATTATAGGATTAAGATTGAGGATTAAAGGTATTTGTTGATAAAATGTTCATGTTTAATATTCTCCTTCCTTACGTGATGCATTGAGTGAGTCTGTGGACCTTTCTTCAGACCAGGCCAAATCATGAGGCATATCCGTTTGATCATAAATTATAGAGGTTGCTCCAGCTGACCAGTGAGCCATCCACAGTGACTGCCCATTCATCTCCACCTCTCTCCCTACACAATGTGTGCAGTAAACTTTTAAAAGCCCAGCTTTTTGAAGTGCCAAGAGGGGAAAAAAAGTGCATGCTTTGTAATGAGCGAGAGTGAATGGCAGTTCCCCTGTGCCCAACCCCCATCCACACACACGTTTTGTAAACAGAGTGAAAAATCTACCTATACGAATGCATCTCCTCCTTTCAACATGTCAAATGAACTGGGATAAGAGTTTTAATGGGATCACATACAGTCTCAATAGAAAACCAGAGAAGAAAGTCTCCCTTTGTGGCTTCTATAAATGTGGAGAAATACACGGCCTAAGTGATTTACAGATTAATTCAATGCAATAAAACCATTCAATTTGAAAACAAGAGTATGTCACAGCTTAATCTTGACCAATAAGGTACTTACAGATAAGTATATATATATATTTGGTCTAGACACCAGATATCACACCACAATGTTTGCATTTAGCCATTCCAGATGAGAAACGTGTCCCCATTGCTCTAGTAGTGGTGTTGTTGAAGATAGTATAGTACTGTATATAATGCATCAGTGTTACATTATGCCATAAACACCACTGTGGTGCTAAAGGGCAATAAGGCATCATTACTCACATTTTAGAGGACTTTTTAAAAGTTGCATTCCTCACTTCCCAGGGGAAGACAAACTGCCTCAAACAAGTACCTGGGAGTCTGAGAAGATTCACTTTTTAACAAACAAGCCCCCAAAAAAACATATATATATATATATATATATATCCCTCTCGCTCCTCCTCCACAGTCCTGCAAAACAGTTGAATTGTCCTTAAGATTCACAATTGCCATTGAAACAGTGGTCCCACTGCTGCTTGAGCCAAAATGATGATTGAAAAAAAGTAACTGGTCTATAAACAACCTGTGTCATTTCAATGGGATGAGGAATGAAATGTTCTCAATTTCAAGACACATTCCAAGAAAATGTTTCTCAATTGGCTCATTTCCTAAACAAACCTGCAGACTGTGTCCCCATTGTGGCCAATGATGTCTTGAGAATACACGCTTAATTTACTAGAAATCCAATTTGTGGGCCACAGCCACAGAACCAAATAGGGGATAAAGGACTAATATTGTAAGTGTCATAAATCTATATGAGGTGATGTTTAGACAACACAGAGGTTTAAATCCAATGAGATTTAAGCTAGTCAATTTCCTTGGAAAAATGATTTGCCCAAATACATAAGTAGATATTGTTTAGATTGTTGAAAATGTATCTAAATCTTCCTAATTGACACGATTTAGTTATATAGGCTATTTTCTCCCAAATGTATATATTTTTGGTCACCCTTGAAGTAGCCTATTCAGAGGTGGGGAGTAGCCTAATACGTCAATAAAGCCTATTATTGAAGGGGATTCAGATTCAGTGGAAATGACAAAAATCGACAAAGATGTTGTTTTGACATTATCCGTATTCCGCTGTCCATGCATGTATAGCTCATTTGGGTTGGTACAAAGTAAGACAACCATGCAATCAGGCAACTCCATAAAAGTTCATTGAAATATTAATTTATGTCCTTGCAACAATGATTCCGACAGTCGGTGGAGGGCTGCGTTCCCTTCGGCATCATTGTATGTTATCCTGATATTGGGTGGTCAATTAATACGGCAGCTCGAATCTACTTACAGGGAAACTGTCCGAATCGGCAGGTCCAGCGGTGTATCTGTCAAATCCAAATGACTACAGTCCACAGAATCTCCATTGCAGGTACAGTTCTGAGCACATGGTAAATCTGAGCTCAAACCGTAATTGATTAACAGTTCCAGCGAGAATACTAAATAAAAACCATAGTGGGAACCCGATCCAATTCGCTCCAGGGGCGCCGCCATTTTGTATCCAGTTTAATCGAGCGGCCACTGATCTCTCCTCAAATTGGAAATATGATACAGTTTTAGAGAAGAGTGAGGTCTGTTAATGTACATCAATTGCGTTGTGCTAAAATTAAGTAAAAACAAACACTTGTGATGTAGACAATAGGTCTACTCTTCCAAATAAGTAATTTAAAATAAGTTATCAGTCCAACTTTCTCCTCGTGTCCTATGTGGTCTGAAATCAAAGTTGATTCACGGTTTACTTAGCAATAAGGCTACAAACTTGTCAAGTAAACATAATTAAATGCAAGTAGAACTTGTCCATAAAAGACTGAAAACGAGGACTCTTGGAAAAGCGATTCGTTTTTGGCAAACATTGAAATAATAGGCAAAAAGCTGGCAAACATCAACGGCGGATCCTCATTTTCAATACAACTTTCAGCATGTCAAACATACAAGTGACACACACATTTTCCTAGAATAAATTGACACTATCTAAATACTAGCCTATGCGCGTTGCCTCCGCACTCAAAATAAACGTTGAAACGTATCTTCTCTTCATCGCGGGCATGGAATGTTGGCTAAAACGTGGACTGTGATACAATGTTCCATTGCTATGCAAATGTGGCAGGCAAAGTTTAGTGCCGAAAACTATCGTTGACTTCTCGTTTATGACGCTTGCAAAACGCCAAAAAAAGAAACACCTTGCTAGTGCCAATTGATCCCAATTTCGCCGCACCCTCGACGCGTTATGCTATCCGAAGAGCCTAAGAAATGTTTATCAGATGCTGTCCGATTATTAACAAATTCAGTCCCAAACTTCAGACTGTATCCACTATGAGTTGTTTATTCTTGATTTAGTTTACTTTTTTTCAGTCTTCGTTCCATAGTAGTCCCACTTTGGATGCACAAGGGAACCTCCCATTTCCCTTGCAATTGGCTGTTCAAATTTGAGGAACGGTGAACTCCTAATCTCACTGGCTGTTTAGGATTCTACAGGCTGCCAGTGACCAGCTGTCACTCACCAGTCGTTGACCCAACCCATGTTTCTCACCCGGGGTGTGAAACCGCACCACCTCCTTTCATGCTCACCGCGTCTTAAAGGGGCAATCAGCAGTTGCTACATACATTTTGGGACTTATACATTAACAATATGTACCCATTGATTCTTGACTAATATAGCTTATAAAGGCCTCATGAGCTTAGTTCAATTGTCGTACCCCATCAGAACCCAAAATATAAGATTGTTTTACTCCAATGTTTGTGAACAAAGAAAATGTAAACACACACTACATAGCTTCAAAACATGGTTAAAACGATCATTTTGATATCTAGGAATTGGAGAGTGATACAATTTATCCAGCCCCATCCTTCAGCTTTTTACCAAACCAGGGGTGAGGATTAGGCAATGTTATTGTTTTTACTGCTGAGTGCCGCTTTAAAGGGACAAGGACCAGGTTAAAGCACTATAATCGGATAATGATAGCCTTCCGTAATAGATAGCAGTGGAAATGCTGTAAATCATTCTGATACTATTGTAAGGGAATTCTGCCCTATGTGCACACAAGTGACCACAGGAAACTTATTTGATCAGAGGTTAGTTTGTTTAATAAGGATTGCAACCCGGAGTATACACTTACAGTAATTTGCAAGTAACACACTCAGTACAAAGATGGTGTTTTCCCTTTTTATCCCTTACTGAGGATCACCCCGGCCAGGGTGATGTCCCATAACTTTAATACCATATATCGTCATAATTAATAGTTGCTAATACAAAGATGTCTCTGCTAGGAGTTGTTCAGCTTATTGTTATTTGCAGTTAGTTTCCCAATCCTTCTTCCTCCTATTGCTATCATGTGCTAGCAGAAGTAAGACTGGAACATAGTATCAACAGGAACTGAAAATATAGTTTCAACAACACACACCACACTTACAATGTCTCTACCACTGATTCTTAATTGCATACTAAAGCAATACATTAATCATTGTACTTTTGTACTTACGGGTGTTCCTATAATGTACAGATATTATAAAATTCCTTTCACCATGAATAATGTTTTTTCGCCCTTAACTTAAAAAAAGATCAAGTAAATCTGACCTCCGCATACCTTAGGAAGCCTACCCTAGGTTGTTGCATTCAGTATGCATTGTAGTTACATAGTAAGGGAGTTGAGCTGTGTTTGTTATTAACATAGGGACTGTCCTATAGTAATTACATTGTTATTATACAGGTATAAGTAGTGTTACCATTTAGTTTACAAACAAAATATATAATCCATTATTGTTGCAATGATGTTGAACTTTTCCTAATTTTAAAAGGATAAAATATCTTTGTTGGAGTTGAGTTGTGAGTCTGTATTCAGAATGATCTTTACGTGATTCAGAGGTGTCCTATAATGGGTCTCATGATAGCGCATAATTCTTCCCAAATGGTGAAGTCTCAAAATGCGTTGTCTCAAAATGCACATCTGCAATAAATTGTTGAACTTGTTAGCCTTTAGGCCTTGTGAACTGTTTTTTCCGTTTACTTTTTTTGTGGCTATGACAGGTCCTATTGATTGACTCAGTATGAGCTATTGCTACATGTTAGGATAAGTCCTGAATTGTCATGCATTTAATTAATCACTACACTGGGGACATGGATATTCACACCTGCAGCACTGCAGATGGTCCTGTAGATGAGTTCCTTTTTCATTTTGCAATTAATAGTTCTAGGTTTCACATTGCTTCACAAGTACTGAGCTATGCATAGACAGTGTGCTAGCCCACAGGTGGGGTGAGGTGTTTGTTGCATGTTGTCCCTGATGTTTCCTTGACTGAAACTATGGGCGGTTGAGGGGATACAATCACAGCCATCTGAAATATGTGGCCTTGCATTTTAATGTTCTTTTAAAAGATATGGCATTTAGATCAGGTATTTTGGTGGTCTATTTTGAGAATACTGTTGACATGTTTTCCAATATGATTTATCTGGTGGTGGGGCTTCTTCTAGTGTGCAAATGACTTTTGTGTGACTTTTGGAGTCATAATTCTGCTGTACCAGCTGTGAATGTGCATGAGGATCTGTCAAATTAAACCTTAAAGTTCATCTTGTTGATAACAAATGAAATATTAGTTGAATTCATTCACAGAGTTATAATTCACCTTTGCCCAGGGAAGGTCTACATGTCATCAAATGAAATGTTATTCATTGTACAAAGAATGTAACAATCACTAGATAATGTACCAAACAAACTAAAGAGATAGAAAGATAGCTCACCAGATATTTTACACTTTGTTCAATACACGTACTGTAAACTTGTGTGCTGAATTACTACGTGCTGAATTACTACATGCTGTGACGAAAATAATGTGAAAGTCACTCCATCACAACACAAGACAATGGCTCCATCCTGCACCACGTGTGCATTACATGTACAGTGCCTTGCGAAAGTATTCGGCCCCCTTGAACTTTGCGACCTTTTGCCACATTTCAGGCTTCAAACATAAATATATAAAACTGTATTTTTTTGTGAAGAATCAACAACAAGTGGGACACAATCATGAAGTGGAACGACATTTATTGGATATTTCAAACTTTTTTAACAAATCAAAAACTGAAAAATTGGGCGTTCAAAATTATTCAGCGCCCTTAAGTTAATACTTTGTAGCGCCACCTTTTGCTGCGATTACAGCTGTAAGTCGCTTGGGGTATGTCTCTATCAGTTTTGCACATCGAGAGACTGAATTTTTTCCCATTCCTCCTTGCAAAACAGCTTGAGCTCAGTAAGGTTGGATGGAGAGCATTTGTGAACAGCAGTTTTCAGTTCTTTCCACAGATTCTCGATTGGATTCAGGTCTGGACTTTGACTTGGCCATTCTAACACCTGGATATGTTTATTTTTGGATATCTTTATGTTTTGGATCATTGTCTTGTTGGAAGACAAATCTCCGTCCCAGTCTCAGGTCTTTTGCAGACTCCATCAGGTTTTAACCATCTTCCCTGTCCCTGCTGAAGAAAAGCAGGCCCAAACCATGATGCTGCCACCACCATGTTTGACAGTGGGGATGGTGTGTTCAGCTGTGTTGCTTTTACGCCAAACATAACATTTTGCATTGTTGCCAAAAAGTTCAATTTTGGTTTCATCTGACCAGAGCACCTTCTTCCACATGTTTGGTGTGTCTCCCAGGTGGCTTGTGGCAAACTTTAAACAACACTTTTTATGGATATCTTTAAGAAATGGCTTTCTTCTTGCCACTCTTCCATAAAGGCCAGATTTGTGCAATATACGACTGATTGTTGTCCTATGGACAGAGTCTCCCACCTCAGCTGTAGATCTCTGCAGTTCATCCAGAGTGATCATGGGCCTCTTGGCTGCATCTCTGATCAGTCTTCTCCTTGTATGAGCTGAAAGTTTAGAGGGACGGCCAGGTCTTGGTAGATTTGCAGTGGTCTGATACTCCTTCCATTTCAATATTATCGCTTGCACAGTGCTCCTTGGGATGTTTAAAGCTTGGGAAATCTTTTTGTATCCAAATCCGGCTTTAAACTTCTTCACAACAGTGTCTCGGACCTGCCTGGTGTGTTCCTTGTTCTTCATGATGCTCTCTCCGCTTTTGACGGACCTCTGAGACTATCACAGTGCAGGTGCATTTATACGGAGACTTGATTACACACAGGTGGATTGTATTTATCATCATTAGTCATTTAGGTCAACATTGGATCATTCAGAGATCCTCACTGAACTTCTGGAGAGTTTGCTGCACTGAAAGTAAAGGGGCTGAATAATTTTGCACGCCCAATTTTTCAGTTTTTGATTTGTTAAAAAAGTTTTAAATATCCAATAAATGTCATTCCACTTCATGATTGTGTCCCACTTGTTGTTGATTCTTCACAAAAAAATACAGTTTTATATCTTTATGTTTGAAGCCTGAAATGTGGCAAAAGGTCGCAAAGTTCCAGGGGGCCGAATACTTTCGCAAGGCACTGTATTCCATGGAGACGTTAGACATATTTCAACAACTTTGAATGGATTGACGGATTGATTTATGAGTGTGGCTGCTCGGTCTGAGGGAGAGAGGATCCACAGCGTGAGGAAGGCATTAACAGCTATGGCTGCCACAACTGGACTTCTGCTTTCCCTGTGGTCCCCATCTGGGTCTGACTCTGTGAAGTTTGACTGATGGGAGAGTGGACGTGAATTTCTCATGAGAGTGTGCTGTCAAGGAGGTCATGAGCGCATCAGATGAGCGAAGCTCCTTCTCTCTCTCTCTCTGTGCATGGAAGCTTTTTAATACCAACAACAACCAATATTGACTTTGATCTCAGGCCCTTCTTATGAACACATTTTCCTTCATGAACAAGTTTTATATATTGAAAAATGATTAGCTTATTAGCGTACACCTAATATGTTCCCCCTGTTGAGGATGTTCATTATATATTAAGGTTGAACCAATATTACATGTAACAAAAATGAAATACGAAATTATGTGAAATTGAATGAAACAATAATGTATGTTGACGCTAATATGATGTACAATATTCCATTATGTTTCTATATGATAACAATAGCATAATATATTTAATATGCCATGTACTATTTTTTAACAGTTTCACTAATTCATTTTAATGAACTTAATCATTATGACACACCCCTCACCACTGTCATTGGTTACACTAATTGCACTGTGTGTCTACATAACCTGGTTCAAGTATTTATGACATTACCCTGAGGAAGGCACAGTGATGCCAAAACGTTGGTAAACCCCCATTAAATTGCTGGGAGATTATATATGGAGTGAGCGATTTTCTTTATTTTGATAGTTTAACACCAACCATACCATGCGTTTGCACAGCTGGAATGGGATGAAAGCTGGAAGTGCAGGCCAGGCAGTTAAAAAGAAGGTGCAATGCATAAAGATGTTTGGACTTGGTATGGAGAGAATGGTGCTGAGGAGAATTTTGTTGGTGTGTTAAATACTTTTCACATTGTGAGATTATTCCACAGTTTATTGAGGACGGAGGCTGCAAGGGGGGATTGTGGGGCCGGAATGATTTGTCACACTTGTCTTACTGGAGTCTTCAAAGATAACGAGCCACCTGCTTGAGCCAGTCATCAACAATACAACAGAGAGGTGTGAAACGAGGCCAACTCATCAAACTCTCATTGGATGGCTAACGGGTGTGCGTGAGCATGGAAATGCCTTGCTATTTGGTAGCATAGACAGTTGGACATGTCCTGTCATACAAGGCTGTTTGCTAAGTGGCGTGATGCGTGATCTGAGAGAGAGCAGGGGGGAAAGCAGAGGCACACAGATGTAGGTCGACGGTGAGAAGGGGAAAATATGAAAGGACAACACTCAGTAATAGAGTTAAGCCCTCTTGGGAAGGAGTGCAAGTTTCAGTTGCACTCTTTTGAGCACTCACTCTCTGCTAAAGGGACTATTATATCTTTCACTTATCCCTTTTAATCTCTTGTATACGCTCTCAACTTGTCCAATTTGGGTCAGTGTATTTAGAAGTATTGAGAGATGTGGGCCATAAAAACCTGTTTGTAGAAAACCAGAAACACGTATTCCACACAGGTCATGAACTTAACACCTGTAGCTGGAGGAGGGTGAAAACAAAGAGCGTGCTGAATAGACAAGGCTTTAGTGTGGTGCAATGAATTCCACACAACCAACCACACCCCACCCAGGTGTCCAAACAAGATAGCTGGATTTTCTTTTTTTATATTTATTTTAAGTGTGTACTAACATTTACATTTCTCACCATTGTTTGTTTAATGAAGTGAGTAAATCTCACCCAGTTCTTCCAAGTTGCTGTCATTGGCCAGGGCTTTCCGTTCAGCGGCGCAAGACAATGAGCTATTTTTTCTAAAGTACTTATATTTACTTCGAATCCGGATCCCCTCAACTGAAGCTAGCCAGCTAACTACCAGGTATCAGTCAGCAAACCATTGCTAGCGGTCTTCAGCTAACCGGTCATCAGCTAACCTTCAGCTCGGAAAGCTCTCGCCAGCTCGAACAACGCGACTCTAACCAGAGCATAACGGACCTATATTTTTTTTATCCCCGGATTCCCACCGTAAACGGAACATTTTCAGCTGGATTTTCACAACTAGCTAACTAGCTAACCGCAACCCCGGATGATTACTCCTGGCTAGCGTTTCCACCAACTTAGCTTGAAGCTAGCCCGGCCAGAGCTCCTGTGCTACCACCGAAGCATACTCCTGGGCTACAATATCCGGACCCACGACCGGTCTATCGATGTCACCGCATGAAGAGGCATAAACAGACTCACCCCATCGCGACGCCCCCCAAAGGCTAACTTTCTAGCCCTTGCTATCTCCTTGCTTGCTAATTCGGCCTGCTAACTGCTAGCTTGTTTAGCCCCGGTCCGCTAACTGCTACCGTGTTTAGCCCCGGCCTACTAACTGTTAGCTTGTTAGCACAGGCCTGCTAACCGTCTGAATCGCCACGTCCCAAACACTCACTGGACCCATATTTACTTTCAATCTCTTTTCGATTTTTAATTTGTTTATACCTTCCGGTAACCTGCCTCACCCAATGTGATACGGAATCGCTATTATTTTTCATTTTTAGAACACACTCAAGAACCTCCAGAAGCTAACCAGCTAACTAGCTACAAGCTATTTAGTCATTGTTAGCCACTGCTAGCGGCTTTTACCTTACCTGGAGAATACTCGCCAGTCCAGCTTCTCTGCCCCATCCACCGCTGCCCCCTGGACACTGATCACTTGGCTACATAGCTGATGCATGCTGGACTGTCCATTAATCACGGTACTCCATTCTGCTTGTTTATGTTTTATCTGTCGGCCCCAGCTGCATTCTACTCCTCCTCTGTTCCGCTGGTGATGTGGAGGTAAACCCAGGCCCTGCATGTCCCCAGGCACCCTCATTTGTTGACTTCTGTGATCGAAAAAGCCTTGGTTTCATGCATGTCAACATCAGAAGCCTCCTCCCTAAGTTTGTTTTACTCACTGCTTTAGCACACTCTGCTAACCCTGATGTCCTCGCCGTGTCTGAATCCTGGCTCAGGAAGGCCACCAAAAATTCTGAGATTTTAATATCCAACTATAACATTTTCCGTCAAGATAGAACTGCCAAAGGGGGAGGAGTTGCAGTTTACTGCAGAGATAGCCTGCAAAGTAATGTCATACTTTCCAGGTCCATACCCAAACAGTTCGAACTACTAATTTTGAAAATTACTCTCTCCAGAAATAAGTCTCTCACTGTTGCCGCCTACTACCGACCCCCCTCAGCTCCCAGCTGTGCCCTGGACACCATTTGTGAATTGATCGCCCCCCCATCTAGCTTCAGAGTTTGTTCTGTTAGGTGACCTAAACTGGGATATGCTTAACACCTCGGCAGTCCTACAATCTAAGTTAGATGCCCTCAATCTCACACAAATCATCAAGGAACCCACCAGGTACAACCTTAAATCTGTAAACAAGGGCACCCTCATAGACGTCATCCTGACCAACAGGCCCTCCAAATACACCTCCGCTGTCTTCAACCAGGATCTCAGCGATCACTGCCTCATTGCCTGTATCCGCTACGGAGCCGCAGTCAAACGACCACCCCTCATCACTGTCAAACGCTCCCTAAAACACTTCTGTGAGTAGGCCTTTCTAATCGACCTGGCCCGGGTATCCTGGAAGGACATTGACCTCATCCCGTCAGTTGAGGATGCCTGGTCATTCTTTAAAAGTAACTTCCTCACCATTTTAGATAAGCATGCTCCGTTCAAAAAATGCAGAACTAAGATCAGATACAGCCCTTGGTTCACTCCAGACCTGACTGCCCTCGACCAGCACAAAAATATCCTGTGGCGGACTGCAATAGCATCGAATAGTCCCCGCGATATGCAACTGTTCAGGGAAGTCAGGAACCAATACACGCAGTCAGTCAGGAAAGCTAAGGCCAGCTTCTTCAGGCAGAAGTTTGCATCCTGTAGCTCCAACTCCAAAAAGTTCTGGGACACTGTGAAGTCCATGGAGAACAAGAGCACCTCCTCCCAGCTGCCCACTGCACTGAGACTAGGTAACACGGTCACCACCGATAAATCCATGATTATCGAAAACTTCAACAAGCATTTCTCAACAGCTGGCCATGCCTTCCGCCTGGCTACTCCAACCTCAGCCAACAGCTCCGCCCCCCCCGCAGCTACTCGCCCAAGCCTCTCCAGGTTCTCCTTTACCCAAATCCAGATAGCAGATGTTCTGAAAGAGCTGCAAAACCTGGACCCGTACAAATCAGCTGGGCTTGACAATCTGGACCCTCTATTTCTGAAACTATCCGCCGCCATTGTCGCAACCCCTATTACTAGCCTGTTCAACCTCTCTTTTATATCGTCTGAGATCCCCAAGGATTGGAAAGCTGCCGCAGTCATCCCCCTCTTCAAAGGGGGAGACACCCTGGACCCAAACAGTTACAGACCTATATCCTTCCTGCCCTGCCTATCTAAGGTCTTCGAAAGCCAAGTCAACAAACAGGTCACTGACCATCTCGAATACCACCGTACCTTCTCCGCTGTGCAATCTGGTTTCCGAGCCGGTCACGGGTGCACCTCAGCCACGCTCAAGGTACTAAACGATATCATAACCGCCATCGATAAAAGACAGTACTGTGCAAGGCTTTCGACTCTGTCAATCACCATATTCTTATCGGCAGACTCAGTAGCCTCGGTTTTTCGGATGACTGCCTTGCCTGGTTCACCAATTACTTTGCAGACAGAGTTCAGTGTGTCAAATCGGAGGGCATGCTGTCCGGTCCTCTGGCAGTCTCTATGGGGGTGCCACAGGGTTCAATCCTCGGGCTGACTCTTTTCTCTGTATATATCAATGATGTTGCTCTTGCTGCGGGCGATTCCCTAATCCACCTCTACGCAGACGACACCATTCTATATACTTCCGGCCCGTCCTTGGACACTGTGCTATCTAACCTCCAAACGAGCTTCAATGCCATACAACACTCCTTCCGTGGCCTCCAACTGCTCTTAAACGCTAGTAAAACCAAATGCATGCTTTTCAACCGTTCGCTGCCTGCACCCGCACGCCTGACCAGCATCACCACCCTGGATGGTTCCGACCTTGAATATGTGGACATCTATAAGTACCTAGGTGTCTGGCTAGACTATAAACTCTCCTTCCAGACTCATATTAAACATCTCCAATCGAAAATCAAATCAAGAATCGGCTTTCTATTCCGCAACACAGCCTCCTTCACTCACGCCGCCAAACTTACCCTAGTAAAACTGACTATCCTACCGATCCTCGACTTCGGCGATGTCATCTACAAAATTGCTTCCAACACTCTACTCAGCAAACTGGATGCAGTTTATCACAGTGCCATCCGTTTTGTCACTAAAGCACCTTATACCACCCACCACTGCGACTTGTATGCTCTAGTCGGCTGGCCCTCGCTACATATTCGTCGCCAGACCCACTGGCTCCAGGTCATCTACAAGTCCATGCTAGGTAAAGCTCCGCCTTATCTCAGTTCACTGGTCACGATGGCAACACCCATCCGTAGCACGCGCTCCAGCAGGTGTATCTCACTGATCATCCCTAAAGCCAACACCTCATTTGGCCGCCTTTCGTTCCAGTTCTCTGCTGTCTGCGAATTGCAAAAATCGCTGAAGTTGGAGACTTTTATCTCCCTCACCAACTTCAAACATCTGCTATCTGAGCAGTTAACCGATCACTGCAGCTGTACATAGTCTATCAGTAAATAGCCCACCCATTTTTACCTACCTCATCCCCATACTGTTTTTATTTATTTACTTTTCTGCTCTTTTGCACACCAATATCTCTACCTGTACATGACCATCTGATCATTTATCACTCCAGTGTTATTAATCTGCAAAATTGTAATTATTCGCCTACCTCCTCATGCCTTTTGCACACAATGTATATAGACTCCCCTTTTTTTTCTACTGTGTTATTGACTTGTTAATTGTTTACTTACTCCATGTGTAACTTTGTGTTGTCTGTTCACACTGCTATGCTTTATCTTGGCCAGGTCGCAGTTCCAAATGAGAACTTGTTCTCAACTAGCCTACCTGGTTAAATAAAGGTGAAATAAAAAAAATAAAAATAAAAATATGCCTCCTCCTTTTCCCCAACCTGCTCTGCTGAAGGGTGGGCGTGGCATACACTCCAACAATGTCTTTTACTCATGTACCTCAGTCAATGTCAACTACAGTGAAGGCATCCATTGTTGAAAACAGGACTGTGTCTACAGTTTTGTTTCCATTGCTTTTCAACAGATGTTTACCTCTGTCGTACATCCCTCATGTCCTTACATCAGACAAAGTTGAACACAGTACACTGGTTGAGTCAAGGCTTCGGTTGGGAGGAGAACGGGTGACTTATTTGTTTATTTGACTGTGTTTGTTTTAATAGGCCTTGAAGCGATGGCCTGGAGCAGTTTTTGTTCTGTCCCAGGAAAGGAATGTTATAGCTCTTTGAAAGGTGACTTCTGTGTAGCGTGGCCGCCCAGCATTAGTCTGGGAGCTTTCTTTGTTCTGTGCTTTTAGTGCGAATGCATTAGTGCCAAGACTTTCTCTCTCTCTTCTTGTCCCTCTCTTCAAGTTTCTGCTTCATTGGCCCCAAGAAAGACTTAAAGGCCCAGTGCAATCAGAATACAGCAGATAAAAAGAGCACTGTAAACGTACTGTATAAAACAATTGTATCAGTGTTATTTCCTGATAGTTGCTGGTTGAAAATACAATCTATACCTGAGCTTCGAATCAGCAGGTTTGCATGTGTAGGGCTTTCCATGGTGACATCACCATGTGGTAAATTGATTAATATTGATATAGAAATGTCTGCATTGGGCCTTTAAAGTAATCTATTACAGTAAGGTACTTAAAGCGCCGTTTTAATCTCAAGTAGTCTGGCACCGACAGTGATGTTCACTTCGCTATTAGTTTCTACTGACTCTGAAAAAAAGAAAGATGCCCAGGGTCCCTGCTCATCTGCCTGAACGTGCCTTAGGCATGCTGCAAGGAAGCATGAGAACTGCAGATGTTGCCTGGGCAATAAATTGCAATGTCCTTACTGTGAGACGCCTAAGACAGCGCTACAGGGAGACAGGACGGACAGCTGATCGTCCTCGCAGTGGCAGACCACGTGTAACAACACCTGCACAGGATCTGTACATCTGAACATCACACCTGCGGGACAGGTACAGGATTGCAACAACAACTGCCAGAGTTAAACCAGGAATGCACAATCCCTCCATCAGTGCTCAGACTGTCCGCAATAGGCTAAGAGAGGCTAGACTGAGGGCTTGTAGGCCTGTTGTAAGGCATGTCCTCACCAGACATCACCGGCAACAACGTCGCCTATGGGCACAAACCCACCGTCGCTGGACCAGACAGGACTGGCAAAAAGTGCTCTTCACTGACGAGTCGCGGTTCTTCGAATCAGCAGGTTTGCATGTGTAGGGCTTTCCATGGTGACATCACCATGTGGTAAATTGATTAATATTGATATAGAAATGTCTGCATTGGGCCTTTAAAGTAATCTATTACAGTAAGGTACTTAAAGCGCCGTTTTAATCTCAAGTAGTCTGGCACCGACAGTGATGTTCACTTCGCTATTAGTTTCTACTGACTCTGAAAAAAAGAAAGATGCCCAGGGTCCCTGCTCATCTGCCTGAACGTGCCTTAGGCATGCTGCAAGGAAGCATGAGAACTGCAGATGTTGCCTGGGCAATAAATTGCAATGTCCTTACTGTGAGACGCCTAAGACAGCGCTACAGGGAGACAGGACGGACAGCTGATCGTCCTCGCAGTGGCAGACCACGTGTAACAACACCTGCACAGGATCTGTACATCTGAACATCACACCTGCGGGACAGGTACAGGATTGCAACAACAACTGCCAGAGTTAAACCAGGAATGCACAATCCCTCCATCAGTGCTCAGACTGTCCGCAATAGGCTAAGAGAGGCTAGACTGAGGGCTTGTAGGCCTGTTGTAAGGCATGTCCTCACCAGACATCACCGGCAACAACGTCGCCTATGGGCACAAACCCACCGTCGCTGGACCAGACAGGACTGGCAAAAAGTGCTCTTCACTGACGAGTCGCGGTTTTGTCTCACCGGGGATGAAGGTTGGATTTGCGTTTATCATCAAAGGACTGAGAGTTACACCGAGGCCTGTACTCTGGAGCGAGATTGATTTTGAGTTGTAGGGTCCGTCTTGGTCAGGGGCGGTGTGTCACAGCATCATTGGACTGAGCTTGTTGTCATTGCAGGCAATCTCAACGCTGTGAGTTACAGGGAAGACATCCTCCTCATGTGGTACCCTTCCTGCAGGCTCATCCTGACATGACCCTCCAGCATGACAATGCCACCAGCCATACTGCCCATTCTGTGCATGATTTCCTGCAAGACAGGAATGTCAGTGTTCTGCCATGGCCAGTGAAGAGCCCGGATCTCAATCCCATTGAGCACGTTAGGGACCTGTTGGATCGGAGGGTGAGGGATAGGGCCATTCCCCCCAGAAATGTCCGGGAATGTCCAGGAATGTCCAGGTGCCTCGGGGGACGAGTGGGGTAGCATCTCACAGCAAGAACTGGCAAATCTGGTGCAGTCCATGAGGAGGAGATGCACTGCAGTACTTAATGCCACACCAGATACAGATGGTTACTTTTGATTTTGATCCCCTCCCCCCCCCCCCTTGTTCAGGCACACATTATTCCATTCCTATTAGTCACATGTCTGTGGAACTTGTTCAGTTTATGTCTCAGTTTACCAAGAAAGTAAAGATAACTGAACTAAATGACTACTGCCCCATAGCACTCACTTCTGTCATCATGAAGTGCTTTGTCAAGGATAATATCACCTCCACCTTAGACCCACTTCAGTTTGCATACCACCCCAATAGGTCCACAGACGACACAATCGCCATCATACTCCACACTGCCCTTTCCCATCTGGACAAAAGGAATACCTATGTAAGAATGCTGTTCATTGACTACAGCTCAGCATTCAACACCATAATACTCTCCAAGATAATCATCAAGCTGGAGACCCTGGGTCTCCTGGACTTTCTGACGGGCTAGCCCCCAGGTGTTGAAGGTAGATAACAACATCTCCACTTCGCTGACCCTCAACACTGGGGCCCCATAACGATGCGTACTCAACCCCCTCCTATACTCCCTGTTCACCCACGACTGCGTGGCCATGCACACCACCAACTCAATCATGAAGTTTGCAGACAACACAACAGTAGTGGGCTTGTTTACCAACAACGACGAGACAGCCTACAAGGAGGAGGTGAGGGAACTCAGAGTGTGGTGTCAGGAAAACAACCCCTCACTCAACGTCAACAAAACAAAGGAGATTATCGTGGGCCTCAGGAAACAGCAGAGGGAGCACCGCACCTATCCACATCGAAGGGAAAGCAGTGGAGAGGGTGGAAAGTTTTAATTTCCTCGGCTTACACATCACAGACAAACTGAAATGGTCCACTCACAAAGACAGTGTGGTGAGGAAGGCTCAACAGCGCCTATTCAACCTCAGGAGGCTGAAGAAATCCTGTCGGGCTGTATCACAGCCTTGTATGGCAACTGTACTACCCTCAACCGCAAGGCTCTCCAGAGGATGGTGCATTCTGCACAACGCATCACCGGGGACAAACTACCTGCCCTCCATGACACCTACAGCACCTGATGTCAAAAAGATCATCAAGGACATCAACCACCCGAGCCACTGCCTGTTCACACTGTTACCATCCAGAAGGCGAGGTCAGTACAGGTGCATCAAATCTGGGACTGAGAGACTGAAAAACAGCTTCTATCTCAAGGCCATCAGACTGTAAACAGCAATCACTAACTCAGAGAGGCTGCTGCCTACATTGAGACCCAATCAATGGCCACTTTAATAAATGGATCACTAGTCGCTTTATACAATGCATTCTAAATAATGCCAATTTTAATAATGTTTGCATATCTTACATTACATTACTCATATACCATCTATTGCACCTTGCCTATGCCGCTCGGCCATCGCTCATCCATATACTTGCATGTACATATTCTCATTCACCCCTTTAGATTTGTGTGTATTAGGTAGTGGTTGGGACATTTTTAGATTACTTGTTAGATATTACTGCATTGTCAGAACTAGAAGCACAAGCATTTCGCTACACTTGCATTAATATCTGCTAACCATGTGTATGTCACAAATAAAATTTGATTTGATATCAAATCATTTCTGGTTAACAATTAAGTGTCTTACTGTGATTATTTTCAATTAAAGGAATGATTCACCCATTTTGAATGTTATATTGTTTTTGTGCATCTCTGAGAGATGTTCTATCTATTCCCTGGGTCATTTAATGTTTTCCTGTGTATCTGAGCTATTGCCGTTCAAGCAGGCAGAAATTCAGCTGGTATGACGTAGCATTGCGATAAAGCCGCTCTCACTACACTGTAAGTTAATAAGAATACATATTTTAGATCACGAAAATGTCTATCATACTTGTCATATTTCAATACTGGCCGATGTCATAACACGTGAGGCTCTTCTCTTGAATGAGCCATTGATCCTATTTTTGCAATATTCCTACCTGGAGAAATATGTCATTTAACACAGGGTGCAGCACATGTCTCCTACAATATTTGTCTGCCTATTCAGTCCAGGGTGCATTGCATGGTGCCGTTGCATTTCTGTTGCGAATGTCAGACTACATTCTCTGAGGCACATCGATCTGCAGGTTGAACATGGTGTGACTGTAGACTTCTAAATTGATAGTGCAGTTTGTTTAGGTGATTGTACAGCTAACTAGCTACTTCACATGCTGATATTGACTTTAGTATTATTGCTACCTAGCTAGCTACCCAGCCCATAGAGAGAGCACTGCATTGTGGGTTTTGTAGTCGACTTGAGCTGCAACAGATTTCCACAATGACATTTACGTTGCTCTTACACTAAAAGGGCATTATCATAATTTTCACAATTTCACAGTATTATTCCAAAGTCATAGTGTGGAAATATATATAAAACAAAGGAAAATCATGTCTACAGGTGTTTTATGTTAAAGCTAGGTTTAATATAGTGCAGTTCTCTGCCCTAGCCTACTATGGGTAGAGAAAGTAATCAATGTATACTATAAACACTTAAGAATAAGTATATATTGTAATTGTGCGTCACCATTGACTGCACATGCATAGAGTGTTTACAAATCCACTAAGTAGTTTAATAAGCCAGCTAAATCAGAATGACCCCTGGGTATAAATTAAATTATGCCTTCAAACATGCTCAATAAAAGTACAGGCCAGAGGTGGACAAATCAATTTATTTGAAGTAACATGATCCCCATTTGCCTCCACAAAGGAACATGTGGCCTCTCCCTCTGTGTGTGTTGTATATGTTTACGAGCAATTCATATGACATCATTACATTATCTTAAGTGTATCATTAACTATGGAGAAATGGCAATTAGCGCTTGTGTTAGCTCTAGCAGTGGGGCTGGTCAGCTTTGCCTGTGCTGTGCTGTGTATGTGTTCCATCCCAGTCTGACAGGATAGACAACTTGCACAGACATACAAATTGAGATTCTCACTCCTCTTTGCTGTACCAATGACAGTCATTTGCTGTAATAAGTTTACACATGACTGAGATTATGCCAAAAAAGGCCCCAATAACATGCTATCAGTGAAATTAATCAACGTGAATAAGACTCAATAGGAAGACTTTGTTAAGGACAAGGATAGCTATTGGATATTAAGAAAAAAACAATGGTTATCCCTCCATTCTACTCTGACAAAGTGGGACTGGTGAATATGAGGTTCTGACACTGTTCAATGGGACTGGAGGACTGTGGCTCGCTCATGCAGAGAGCTCCCAGCCCCTCAATGCCCCTCTATACCTGAAGCAAAGAACAGCCAGCTGCTGCTACAGCGGCTTTTTCCCTGGGCTGAATAGAGCCACTGAATGGAGCGAAGGACGGGGAAGTTGAATAAGGAGAGAGTGAAGGATGGAAGGAGAGAGGGAGGAGGGTAGGGGGCTGCCCAAATCCATCATTACCACCATAGAGTGCTGTGCTCACTGGGCCGGTTATGACAATGAGGAGGGGGGCTTGGTTTAATCGATCATAATAGAAATTAGCATGGTGTAATGAACCTGCTGGAAAAGCCATTATTTAAGCAGATCAAAGGGGAAAGTTACTTTGGAGTGCAGAATCTGCTGCCTCCAGCCAAATCTTAATTGGCAGACGGCCTTTGCCTCTATTAATTTAACGCTACGAAAGCCAAAGTGAAAAATTGTGTTCAAAAGTCACATACTGTAGATTTACTGTTGAGAAAACAGACCTAGATTTTCTGTATTCCAGTTTTTCCCCATAGTTTGCAAGTATTAGCATATTCGGCAACATTCTCTAGTTTTCTCCTGGGGTGTCTAGTAAAAACAGTTAACCATCGTGGTGCTTTGGAAAGTTTAAGGAGAAGCCATTGAGGAAAGTTTCATGATGTTTAATAAGTTTCTAAAGAGTGAAACATTTACCATAACTTTATTATCTTTTTGAAGCAGATACTTTGCCATAGTATAATACACCATTTAAAAAGTTCATAAATGATACTTCCATCAAATTGCACAACTCAGTGAGAGAAATTGGTAATAATTGTGACCGAACCCTCATGTAGCCCAACCGACCACTTTAACCTCTAACACAGAAGGAGCGTGTGACAGCAGTCCCATACACTGTTGTAGAGGGTATGTGAGATTAATCAAGGGCTCATCTGGGACCCCTTGAGACCTGCCAGGGCCATTTGGTATTTGGTGCTGTGGTAAATGCAGGGAACTGAATGAGGATCTCCCAGGGATGTCCATTTTGTTCAACTCAACACATCAGACAGATGACAGCTCCACCATTCTCTGAGCTCAATGACTGCCTCATTCCTCAACTCCTGAGCCTATACACTCACCACTTAATTAGGGTGTTTATCTGTTTAATATAAAGGCTTACTGAATGAGTATTTCAGAGGAAGTGGATGTTTTAAGCATAAGGAAAGTGAATAGTCATTTTTTTCTGCTGGATATCAAATCAAAGTGTATTTGTCACATGCTCTGAATACAACAGGTGTAGACCTTACAGTGAAATGCTTACTTACAGGCTCTAACCAATAGTGCAAAAAAAGGTATTAGGTGAACAATAGGTAGGTAAAGAAATAAAACAACAGTAAAAAGACAGGCTATATACAGTAGCGAGGCTATTAAAGTAGCGAGGCTACATACAGACACCAGTTAGTCAGGCTGATTTAGGTAGTATGTACATGTAGATATGGTTAAAGTGACTATGCATATATGATGAACAGAGAGTAGCAGCAGCGTAAAGCGTAGAGGGGTTGGCGGGTGGGACACAATGCAAATAGCTTGGTTAGCCAATGTGCGAGAGCACTGTTTGGTCTGCCCAATTGAGGTAGTATGTACATGAATGTATAGTTAAAGTGACTATGCATATATGATAAACAGAGAGTAGCAGCAGAGTAAAAAAGAGGGGTTGGGGGGGGGCAAATAGTCCGGGCAGCCATTTGATTACCTGTTCAGGAGTCTTATGGCTTGGGGTTAAAAACTGTTGAGAAGCCTTTTTGTCCTTGACTTGGCACTCGGGTACCGCTTGCCATGCGGTAGTAGAGAGAACAGTCTATGACTGGGGTGGCTGGGGTCTTTGACAATTTTTAGGGCCTTCCTCTGACACCGCCTGGGGTAGAGGTCCTGGATGGCAGGCAGCTTAGCCCCAGTGATGTACTGGGCCGTATGCACTACCCTCTGTAGTGCCTTGCGGTCAGAGGCCGAGCAATTGCCGTACCAGCCAGTGATGCTCTCGATGTTGCAGCTGTAGAACCTTTTGAGGATCTTAGGACCCATGCCAAATCTTTTTAGTTTCCTGAGGGGGAATAGGCTTTACGTGCCCTCTTCACGACTGTCTTGGTGCGTTTGGACCATTCTAGTTTGTTGTTGATGTGGACACCAAGGAACTTGAAGCTCTCAACCTGCTCCACTACAGCCCCGTTGATGAGAATGGGGGCGTGCTCAGTCCTCCTTTTCCTGTCGTCCGCAATAATCTCCTTAGTCTTGGTTACGTTGAGGGATAGGTTGTTATTCTGGCACCACCCGGCCATGTCTCTGACTTCCTCCCTAAAGGCTGTCTCGTCGTTTTTCGGTGATCAGGCCTACCACTGTTGTGT
Source organism: Oncorhynchus mykiss (assembly GCF_013265735.2). NCBI lineage: Eukaryota > Metazoa > Chordata > Actinopteri > Salmoniformes > Salmonidae > Oncorhynchus > Oncorhynchus mykiss. The sequence continues at coordinate 71,588,204 of NC_048581.1, forward strand.
CGTCTGCAAACTTAATGATGGTGTTGGAGTCATGCCTGGCCATGCAGTCGTGGGTGAACAGGGAGTACAGGAGGGGACTGAGCACGCATAATATTATTTAATTAGTAATACTATTGTAATAACAAAAGTACATTTCAGGTCTATCTTGACTCTCAGCCAGGTTTAAAAGTATAAACTGCACAGCAGATGTTTTGCTCCTTATGATGTGTGTTGAATCACATTACAGAGCATCTTATCTCTGAAGCCTGCAAACTTGTTTTGTGTCTGTCTATCTGTCTTCCCGCTCTCTCTCTCTCTCACACACTCACTCACTCACTCACTCACTCACTCACTCACTCACACACACACACACACACACCATGGAAAAGAACCAGGGAGAGAAGAGATATAGATCTCCCCTAGCTAATATGATTTTTTCAACTCCACCATAAACCATGGAGTTAACTGGAGAAAAACTGGAGAAAAAACAGAGCCCGAGTTTCTGTCAGTTTGTTGGAACCTGTTAGAAATGTTCTGGATGGATGCTCATAACATTTTAACATGCTCCTCAGCATCCTGCTTTAGAGTTTGACCTGAAGGAATGCTGGAGATCAAGAAATCACAACACAGTGTTCTGATCTGACATGCTCAATTGTGCAAAATTCTATAAATACACACACGCACGCGTGAGCACGCACATACATACATACAGACACACACACACACATGCACACATCCTCACTTCATTCTGCATGGTTTGCATAGCCACATTTGAGGCCTCACTCCCTTTACTCACTCCAACCGACGTTACAGTTTGTACACCTTGGAACACAGAGTTCAAGGTCAGGAATACCTCATTAGGATGAATGATGAACCTTTCAAAACAAACTTGAAAGTCAAGCACAATGTTTAAATTAACATTCCAAAGCAACTTGACAAATGTGACATTCTGGGAGAAGTGGTTTGTGAATTTTTGTTGTTTCCATACTATCAAATGTTATAATTTAACATCTAGCATTACACAAGATCTGGACAATGGCTTCCATATTGTCACGCCCTGACCTGAGTATTCTTTGTTTTCTTTATTGTTTTGGTTAGGTCAGGGGTGATGTATGCGTTTTTTGTACTGTCTAGGGATTTGTAGGTTTTTGGGGTTGTTTACTATCTAGGTGTTTATATACGTCTATGGTTGCCTAGATTGGTTCTCAATTAGAGGCAGGTGTGTATCGTTGTCTCTGATTGGGAACCATATTTAGGCAGCCATCTTCTTTGGGTATTTCTTGGGTTATTATCTATGTCTAGTTGCATGTACATTATATAGCGTCTCGTTTGTTGGTTTGGAAGTTTGTTTCAGTGGTCTTTATTCATTAAATATAGAACATGTAATCATATCACGCTGCGTCTTGGTTTCCTCACTACGAGGAACGTGACACGTGCTGATTTGAATGCTTTATACTGTACATTTCTCCTTTGTTATTTCAGTTAGTAGCATTTGGCACCAGCAAAAAGGCACAAAATACCTACGAATTAGAAGTTTTTTGGTAGATTAAGGAAAGATTATGCATTAAACATTTTTCAGGCTGTACAGTGTGTTACAATAACTAAGAAACAGTAAGAAAATATCTTAGATCCAAGTTAATCCAGAAGTGGTCATCTAAAATCTATATTTGTAGTATTTGCCCTAACACAATGTACTACGTGTCAAACCTGCGTGGGGTTCCCATTCACACAGCTTCGTCCTGCTAACACACACACAAACGTTCACACAGCTTCCTCTTGCTAACACACGCACAAACGTTCACACAGCCTCCTCTTTCTCTGGGGTCGTTGCGCTTCATTAGCGTTGGCTCTGCATCCTGTTTGATGGCAGGAGTGTTACAGGGCAGATGCACCACACTTGTGCATGTCTAACTCCAACCAGACGCATGACATCTCCCTCCAGGTTTAGGCCAGACCCATAGAGGCCTGGGACAGCCTGTCCCGCACCTGCCCCTTGGTCCTCACAGTGGAAGAACCCATAAACACCAGAGCCTGGCTGTACAGAGTTCAGATCTACTTGGTTTGAGAATTAGGGCTCTATTTTCGGTTGGCGTTAAGGCGGCACTAGTGTGAAACGCACGTTAGTTTGCAATTTCGTTGTGTAAAAACTGGCGCACTGGCATTTTCCAGCCCAAACGCCAGATTCGCCAAACGCCTGTCTCATATCAGCTCGTTTACGCTGTGATGGGCGGGATCCAAAGTGCTAATTTCAGCAGCGCTAATAGGGCAGCCCAGCCTCACATCCAGTTCGTGCGTTTTTGTGCATTTTTGTGTGGTTCAATTCGTTCGAAAATATACGAATTTGTGCGCTACTTAATTCGTGCGAAAAGACACGAATTTAACCAGTAGGCACACAAGCCTTTGCAACAACCATATACGTGACTATACCTTACCCTAACCTTAACCATTCTACTAACTATACCCAACCCTAACTCCAACTGGAACTTTGGCTGGCAGCGCCCGGACCCCTCCGGCCTACGCGCATATGTGTGGAGTGCACCCGCTCCCTTCCGGTTTCCACGTGTCAGAGATGGAAGTGGATCAACCGACTCAAAACTAGAAACAAAACTCCTAGGTTGCACTATGCTTTCCACATCCGTTGCAAGCGGACCTAGACATCATGACCACACCACTCGATATGGACACATGGCAACCAACCCAGGACCAAACCTGCATAAGGTGCGGCGCAACTCAAGGGATTTTGTCTGATCCTACATCGAGTTTAATAACAAAAATTAAATATAAATTATCGCGTCTATATGGTTGTTGAAAAGGCTTGTGTGTAGCCTACTGGTTAAATTTGTGTCTTCGCACGAATTAAGAAGCACATAAATTTGTGTATTTTCTCACGAATTAAGCCAGAAAAACGCACAAAAACGCACGAAATTAGCTGAAATGCATTTTGTACATATATGCACGAATTGATTGTGAGACTGTGTTGCAGGAAGATACCAACCACATTGTGTCCTGGGTGAGAGTGTGAAGGAATGAATGACAACATAACCTGCTGTTTCTAACCTGCTGACACCTCAATGACACTCCAACTTAAACAAAGAGACTAATTAAAACATGACCATAACAGGACATGTGCTGTGGAAATCAAATGTGTTAGAGGTGAGAAGTAGAGCGATGAAGTCAGCAGTCGTACTGGATTGTCTTGGATAGAGACTCATATCTCAGGTTTCTACCTATCTGTGGAGAAAGTGTCTGAAGCTGCTTTTACATAAAAACATACAGTGGGGCAAAAAAGTATTTAGTCAGCCACAATTGTGCAAGTTCTCCCACTTAAAAAGATGAGAGGCCTGTAATTTTAATCTTAGGTACACTTCAACTATGACAGACAAAATGAGAAAAAAAATCAAGAAAAATCACATTGTAGGATTTGTTTATGATTTATTAGAAAATTATGGTGAAAAAATAAGTATTTTGGCTGACTAAATACTTTTTTTTTGTATTTGATACACTGCCGATTTTGCAGGTTTTCCTACTTACAAGCATATAGAGGTCTGTCATTTTTATTAAAGGTACACTTCAACTGCGAGAGACAGAATCTTAAACAAAAATCCAGAAAATCACATTGTATGATTTTTAAGTAATTCATTTGCATTCTATTGCATGACATAAGTATTTGATACATCAGAAAAGCAGAACTTAATATTTGGTACAGAAACCTTTGTTTGCAATTACAGAGATCATACCTTTCCTGTAGTTCTTGACCAGGTTTGCACACACTGCAGCTGGGATTTTGGCCCACTTCTCCATACAGACCATCTCCAGATCCTTCAGGTTTCAGGGCTGTCGCTGGGCAATGCAGACTTTCAGCTCCCTCCAAAGATTTTCTATTGGGTTTCGGTCTGGAGACTGGCTAGGCCACTCCAGGACCTTGACATGCTTCTTACGGAGCCACTCCTTAGTTGCCCTGGCTGTGTGTTTCGGGTCGTTGTCACGCTGGAAGACCCAGCCACGACCCATCTTCAATGCTCTTACTGAGGTAAGGAGGTTGTTGGCCAAGATCTCGCGATACATGGCCCCATCCATCCTCCCCTCAATACGGTGCAGTCATCCTGTCCCCTTTGCAGAAAAGCATCCCCAAAGAATGATGTTTCCACCTCCATGCTTCATGGTTGGGATGGTGTTCTTGGGGTTGTACTCATCCTTCTTCTTCCTCCAAACACGGTGAGTGGAGTTTAGACCAAAAAGCTCTATTTGTGTCTCATCAGACCACATGACCTTCTCCCATTCCTCCTCTGGATCATCCAGATGGTCATTGGCAAACTTCAGACAGGCCTGGACATGCACTGGCTTGAGCGGGGGGACCTTGTGTGCGCTGCAGGATTTTAATCCATGACGGCGTAGTGTGTTACTAATGGTTTTCTTTTGAGACTGTGGTTCCAGCTCTCTTCAGGTCATTGACCAGGTCCTGCCGTGTAGTTCTGGGCTGATCCCTCATGTTCCTCATGATCATTGATGCCCCACGAGGTGAGATCTTGCACCCCAGACCGAGGGTGATTGACCGTCATCTTGAACTTCTTCCATTTTCTAATAATTGTGCCAACAGTTGTTGCTTTCTCATCAAGCTGCTTGCCTATTGTCCTGTAGCCCATCCCAGCCTTGTGCAGTTCTACAATTTTATCCCTGATGTCCTTACGCAGCTCTCTGGTCTTGGCCATTGTGGAGAGGTTGGAGTCTGTTTGATTGAGTGTGTAGACAAGTGTCTTTTATACAGGTAACGAGTTCAAACAGAAGCAGTTAATACAGGTAATGAGTGGAGAACAGGAGGGCTTCTTTAAGAAAAACTAACAGGTCTGTGAGAGCCAATACTTGTTCTCCCCACTGTATATTCTTTAATCGATTGTTGACAATGTCTGTTTATATGTCGATTAATTGTCTGACCCTTTTTGGACTCTTGTTGGATGTGACTACAACCAATATGTGAGTCTGACTGGCAGCTTGTTTGTACAGTATGTGTTGATGTTGCACTGCAGGTTTCATGTGAGTGTATTTCTGGCTGTGTATGTTGAGTGTCTACAGATATGTAAGCATGCTTGCATACCTGCATGTGTATATAAGTGTGTCATGTGGATGTGGCCATGTGTGTTGTGCAATAAGTGCCCGTGTGTGAGTACCATGCACATACAGTATAGCAATTCCCTCTCTCTCTCTCTTTCGCTCTCTCTCTCTCTCTCTCTCTCTCTCTCTCTCTCTGTCTCTCTCTCTCTCTCTGAAAGCAGAACAGACAGGAAATGCTTCCTAATTGGGAGATTAGTGAAGACTGCCAGCTGCAAAGGAGAGAGGCTGTGTAAGGCAGGAAGGAGAGAAACACTCCTTGTTGCCTTTTAACTCTTTACATGTCATGACCACACTCTGGAATACAAGAGCAAGAGGAAAGTGGGATATACTGAATATGGTTCCATATAGGATCCATTATATGTTACAATAAAATTACACTAATGTCGTAAACTGAACAAAAATATAAACGCAACATGCAACAATTTCAAAGATTTTACTGAGTTACAGTTCATGTAAGGATATCAATCAATTGAAATAAACTCATTAGGCCCTGATCTATTGTCACGACTTCTGCCGAAGTCGTTGCCTCTCCTTGTTCGGGCGGTGCTCGGCGTTCGACGTCACCGGTCTTCTAGCCATCATTGATCCTTTTTTCATTTTCCATTGGTTTTGTCTTGTCTTCCCACACACCTGTTTTCAATCCCATTCATTACCTGTTGTGTATTTAACCCTCTGTTTCCCCTCATGTCTTTGTCAGAGATTGTTTTATTGTCAGTGTAGTGTGATTGTTGTATAGGTGCGCGTCGGGTCCTCGTACCCATGTTTATGTACATTTAGTGTTATGGAGCATACTCCGTGGACTTTATTAAAAGACTCCATTTTACACTCCATTTGACTCTCCTGCGCCTGACTTCCCTGCCACCTATTACACCTACGCATGACATCTATAGATTTCACATGCCTGCGAATACAGATATGCATCTGTTGGTCATAGATACCTTAAAGAAAGGTAGGGGCGTGGATCAGAAAACCAGTCAGTATCTGGTGTGACCACCATTTGCTTCATACAGCCCGACACATCTCCTTTGCATAGAGTTGATCAGGCTGTAGATTGTGGCCTGTGGAATGTTGTCCCACTCCTCTTCAATGGCTGTGTGAAGTTCCTGGATATTGGCGAGAACTGGAACACGCTGTCGTACACATCGATCCAGAGGAACTTGCACATCATCATCTGCACATCTATCACTTCAGTGTTAATTTGCTAAATTGTAATTACTCCGCTACTATGGCCTATTTATTGCCTTACCTCCTTACTCCATTTGCACACACTGTATATAGATTTTTCTATTGTGTTATTGACTGTACTTTTGTGTATCCTATGTATAACTGTGTTGTTTTTTGTTGCACTGCTTTGCTTTATCTTGGCCAGGTCGCAGTTGTAAATGAGAACTTGTTCTCAACTGGCCTACCTGGTTAAATAAAGGTTAAATAAAACAATTAAAAAAAAAAAAATCCCAAACATGCTCAATGGATGACATGTCTGGTGAATATGCAGGCCATGGAAGAACTGGGACATTTTCAGCTTCCAGGAATTGTGTACAAATCCTTGTGACATGGGGCCGTGCATTATCATTCTGAAATATGAGGTGATGCTGGCAGATGAGTGGCACAACAATGGGCTTCAGGATCTCGTCACGGTATCTCTGTGCATTCAAATTGCCATCGATAAAATGCAATTGGGTTCGTAGTCCGTAGCTTATGCTTGCCCATACCATAACCCCATCACTCCAATGGGGCAGTCCCATGCGGTTGTGAGGCTGGTTGGACGTACTGCCAAATTCTCTATAACAACGTTGGAGGCGGCGTATGACAGAGAAATTAACATTAAATTATCTGGCAACAGCTCTGGTGGACATTCCTACAGTCAGCATGCCAATTGCACGTTCCCTTAACACTTGAGTTATCTGTGGCATTGTTTTGTGTGACAAAACTGCACATTTTAGAGTGGCCTTTAAGTATCCCCCAGCACAAGGTGCACCTGTGTAATGAGCATGCTGTTTAATCAGCTTCTTGATATGCCACACCTATCAGGTTGATGGATTATCTTGGCAACGGATAAATGCTCACTAACAGGGATCGAAAATAATTTGTGCACAAAAATTGAGAGAAATAAGCTTTTTGTGCGTATTTCAACTCATGAAACATGGGACCAACACTTTACATGTTACGTTTATATATTTTTTCCAGTAATTTTACAAAATTAAAGCCCTGTAATGACTATGGTAATAATAAGTTATCATTTGGTTATGAACAGTGGGGCAAAAAAGTATTTAGTCAGCCAACAATTGTGCAAGTTCTCCCACTTAAAAAGATGAGAGAGGCCTGTACATTTCATCATAGGTACACTTCAACTATGACAGACAAAAAGAGAAATAAAATCCAGAAAATCACATTGTAGGATTTTTAATGAATTTATTTACAAATTATGGTGGAAAATAAGTATTTGGTCAATAACAAACGTTTATCTCAATACTTTGTTATATACCCTTTGTTGGCAATGACAGAGGTCAAACGGTTTCTGTAAGTCTTCACAAGGTTTTCACACACTGTTGCTGATATTTTGGCCCATTCCTCCATGCAGATCTCCTCTAGAGCAGTGATGTTTTGGGGCTGTTGCTGGGCAACAGGAACTTTCAACTCCCTCCAAAGATTTTCTATGGGGTTGAGATCTGGAGACTGGCTAGGCCACTCCAGGACCTTGAAATGCTTCTTACGAAGCCACTCCTTCGTTGCCCTGTGTGTTTGGGATCATTGTCATGCTGAAAGACCCAGCAACATTTCATCTTCAATGCCCTTGCTGATGGAAGGAGGTTTTCACTCAAAATCTCACGATACATGGCCCCATTCATTCTTTCCTTTACACGGATCAGTCGTCCTGGTCCCTTTGCAGAAGAACAGCCCCAAAGCATGATGTTTCCACCCCCATGCTTCACAGTAAGTATGGTGTTCTTTGGATGCAACTCAGCATTCTTTGTCCTCCAAACATGACGAGTTGAGTTTTTACCAAAAAGTTATATTTTTATAACTATAATTTTTTATATTTTAATTTTTATATTTTTTTTAATCTGACCATATGACATTCTCCCAATCTTCTTCTGGATCATCCAAATGCTCTCTAGCAAACTTCAGACAGGCCTGGACATGTACTGGCTTAAGCAGGTAGACACGTCTGGCACTGCAGGATTTGAGTCCCTGGCAGCGTAGTGTGTTACTGATGGTAGGCTTTGTTACTTTGGTCCCAGCTCTCTGCTGGTCATTCCCTAGGTCCCCCCGTGTTGTTCTGGGATTTTTGCTCACCATTCTTGTGATAATTTTGACCCCACAGGGTGAGATCTTGCGTGGAGCCCCAGATCGAGGGAGATTATCAGTGGTCTTGTATGTCTTCCATTTCCTAATAATTGCTCCCACAGTTGATTTCTTCAAACCAAGCTGCTTACCTATTGCAGATTCAGTCTTCCCAGCCTGGCGCAGGTCTACAATTTTGTTTCTGGTGTCCTTTGACAGCTCTTTGGTCTTGGCCATAGTGGAGTTTGGAGTGTGACTGTTTGAGGTTGTGGATAGGTGTCTTTTATACTGATAACAAGTTCAAACAGGTGCCATTAATACAGGTAACGAGTGGAGGACAGAGGAGCCTCTTAAAGAAGAAGTTACAGGTCTGTGAGAGACAGAAATCTTGCTTGTTTGTAGGTGACCAAATACTTATTTTCCAACCATAATTTGCAAATAAATTATCCTACAATGTGATTTTCTGGATTATTTTTCTCATTTCGTCTGTCCTAGTTGAAGTGTACCTATGATGGAAATTAAAGGCCTCTCTCATCTTTTTAAGTGGGAGAACTTGCACAATTGGTGGCTGACTAAATACTTTTTTGCCCCACTGTATGTGGTTGTCCAAAACTGCTTTGAATCTGGCAGTTATATGAAGACACTGCTCATGGTTGTGACACATATATGATTTCACATAAAAGTCAATGTGAAATAGGAGTTTGCTCTAGGGTATAAGTGTCTACATGTCAGCCCCATGCCACTGTTCTGTTTCCACCCTGCCTATAGTGACTGAGTGTGGAGGTAGGTAGGATACCTTGGCAAAAACACTTAGATCTTTATTCACGCACCTTGTGACAGCCATGATGGAAAAATATTTTTTACCCAGAACTACTGCTCTTTCAGCCCCTAATGCATGTTGAGCACATTCAGACTCTTTGCCAGTTCTATATAGTTAAACCTTTTCCAAAAGTTGGATGAGTTTATCTGCCACAAACAATGAAGTCCCTTTCATAGACTGGTCTGACCAGAATAAGCAGAGAGAAAACATCTCATGAAAATCTCCCTCCTTCAGGAAAGCTGTAAAGTTGCAGAGGCAGTTTGAGTACAGGATGTTATTCATGGCCGTGGTTGGTCCAGGACCTTCCCTTCACCAGTTGGTATTTCAATCACTGAACAGCAGTTCTTCTGCATGTCAACGGCCTGGTTTCAATCAACCTGCAGAGCATCAACTCCTGATTGTGACTTGAGAACATACAGGTTGTCATGGTTACTAACTTCTGAAAATACCACAAAGAGTTCTGAAAAACCACCACTGATGTTTACTACTTACCAATGAATAATGACCACAACACATTTGGAGAACCCCTTAATTCTTGATAGTGCATTCTCATTATGTTTAGATAAATACTGCCTCTGAACCAATGGTGATTGATTAAAACACTGTGGCCCATTCACTAGCCTCAGCTGCAAGGCGCAGACCGATGGGAAATAAGCCACCATTACTTGCTATTACTCACTTATCGTTAAACTGCTGCATTTAAACTTAATTATCTCTATTGGCGAGCAAATCGAGACAAGACTACCCAGGACATCTGCATGGTCCGTGGAGTGGGGGGGGGGGGGGGGGGGGAGATTCCATCAGAGATCCTTTGCCTTTTCATCTAAAAACAGCATTTCACACACCACAACGCTCGTGCACAGACAGATGCTGTAATGCTTGTACCCATGTTTTCACAGCTTAGATTGTCACAGAGCTTTATGTCGTGCAGCTGTGTTTAGACCATAATCTAATGTTGACTAGATTCACTGGTTATCTTAAACATTGTAACCTGTTTGTTGGAATGGTGTTACTTTACAGAGGACTCTGTATGTTTCAGTTAGCAGAATAACAGGAATATACAGTGCCTTGCGAAAGTATTCGGCCCCCTTGAACTTTGCGACCTTTTGCCACATTTCAGGCTTCAAACATAAAGATATAAAACTGTATTTTTTTGTGAAGAATCAACAACAAGTGGGACACAATCATGAAGTGGAACGACATTTATTGGATATTTCAAACTTTTTTAACAAATCAAAAACTGAAAAATTGGGCGTGCAAAATTATTCAGCCCCTTTACTTTCAGTGCAGCAAACTCTCTCCAGAAGTTCAGTGAGGATCTCTGAATGATCCAATGTTGACCTAAATGACTAATGATGATAAATACAATCCACCTGTGTGTAATCAAGTCTCCGTATAAATGCACCTGCACTGTGATAGTCTCAGAGGTCCGTTAAAAGCGCAGAGAGCATCATGAAGAACAAGGAACACACCAGGCAGGTCCGAGATACTGTTGTGAAGAAGTTTAAAGCCGGATTTGGATACAAAAAGATTTCCCAAGCTTTAAACATCCCAAGGAGCACTGTGCAAGCGATAATATTGAAATGGAAGGAGTATCAGACCACTGCAAATCTACCAAGACCTGGCCGTCCCTCTAAACTTTCAGCTCATACAAGGAGAAGACTGATCAGAGATGCAGCCAAGAGGCCCATGATCACTCTGGATGAACTGCAGAGATCTACAGCTGAGGTGGGAGACTCTGTCCATAGGACAACAATCAGTCGTATACTGCACAAATCTGGCCTTTATGGAAGAGTGGCAAGAAGAAAGCCATTTCTTAAAGATATCCATAAAAAGTGTCGTTTAAAGTTTGCCACAAGCCACCTGGGAGACACACCAAACATGTGGAAGAAGGTGCTCTGGTCAGATGAAACCAAATTTGAACTTTTTGGCAACAATGCAAAACGTTATGTTTGGCGTAAAAGCGACACAGCTGAACACACCATCCCCACTGTCAAACATGGTGGTGGCAGCATCATGGTTTGGGCCTGCTTTTCTTCAGCAGGGACAGGGAAGATGGTTAAAATTGATGGGAAGATGGATGGAGCCAAATACAGGACCATTCTGGAAGAAAACTTGATGGAGTCTGCAAAAGACCTGAGACTGGGACGGAGATTTGTCTTCCAACAAGACAATGATCCAAAACATAAAGCAAAATCTACAATGTAATGGTTAAAAAATAAACATATCCAGGTGTTAGAATGGCCAAGTCAAAGTCCAGACCTGAATCCAATTGAGAATCTGTGGAAAGAACTGAAAACTGCTGTTCACAAATGCTCTCCATCCAACCTCACTGAGCTCGAGCTGTTTTGCAAGGAGGACTGGGAAAAAATGTCAGTCTCTCGATGTGCAAAACTGATAGAGACATACCCCAAGCGACTTACAGCTGTAATCGCAGCAAAAGGTGGCGCTACAAAGTATTAACTTAAGGGGGCTGAATAATTTTGCACGCCCAATTTTTCAGTTTTTGATTTGTTAAAAAAGTTTGAAATATCCAATAAATGTCGTTCCACTTCATGATTGTGTCCCACTTGTTGTTGATTCTTCACAAAAAAATACAGTTTTATATCTTTATGTTTGAAGCCTGAAATGTGGCAAAAGGTCGCAAAGTTCAAGGGGGCCGAATACTTTCGCAAGGCACTGTAACATCATTCCCACCTCTTTACCTCCCCGTTTACCTGCTGGCTGTGTAACACTAATGAAGCATAGCTTCCTTGAATAACATCTAATTAACCACAAAGGAGATGGACGCTCTAAGCAATCAATAGTGATTGTCAAGTGAAGGTGTGCATACAAATCCCACACAAATGAGCTGTAATGTTCTATAGAAAAGGGCTGCATTGACCAAAACGTGTACATAATAGACGCACGGAGGAAGGAATGTGTGTAGGGACATGTTCTTTCTACTGAGCGACTATAGGCCTGCCCAGGAGGTTGTTCCTACCAACAGCAGCTCAGCTAGCCCCAGGCTCCCAGAGCACAGGTGCAGCTCTGGCATCTCTTCCCCCCACAGCGACCACATGACACTTAGACATAAACAAATAATGGTCCATATTTTGGTGGCCAAGGTTGTTCTTTAGATTTTTTGTTTTACCAGTTTCAGCTTTTGGGTTAGTTTCCGTCCACAAAGCTACAAAGCAAATAGAATTCCCTGTATGTTGAGGTAAAGGGTAAACACGGGTTGTTGTGACGTGTGTGGTGAGTGAGTGCTGGTGTGTGTCTGATATTGCTGACATTGAGCCCTGCACAATGTTTTTTCTGGGTTATATTCTTTGAGAAGTCTCTCCCTGCCTCTGGCTCACCTGTTGGGGTCTGACAACAAAACAAATGGCTTCCACCGCGGCTGTGGGTGACCTATGACCCTGTCTTCAGTTGCCCTGCGGAGCCAGGGAGTTTGTCAAGTCTCCGATTCAATAACATATTTCCCCAATGAGCTTAAGCGCTTAGCTGTTTAACACCTGTAACTCCGTCTCTGCAACTTATACACTATAAATACACAAGTATGTGGACACCCCTTTAAATTAGTGGATTAGGCTATTTCAGCCACACCCGTTGTTGACAGGTGTATAAAATCGAGCACACAGTCATGCAATCTCCATAGAAAACATTGGCAGTAGAATGGCCATACTGAAGAGCTCAGTGATTTTCAACGTGGCACCGTCATAGGATGCCACCTTTCCAACAAGTCAGTTCATCTAATTTCTGCCCTGCTAGAGATGCCCCGGTCAACTGTATGTGCTGCTATTGTGAAGTGGAAACGTCTAGAAGCAACAATGTTTCAGCCGCGAAGTGGTATGGCTAACAAGCTCACAGCACGGGACAGCCGAGTGCTGAAGCACGTAGAGCATAAAAATCATCTGTCCTCGTTTGCAACACTCACTACCGAGTTCCAAACTGCCCCTGGAAGCAACGTCAGCACAATAACTGTTCGTCGGGAGCTTCATGAAATGGGTTTCCATGGCCGTTTCCATGGCCATGCACAATGCCAAGCGTCGGCTGGAGTGGTGTAAAGCTCGCCGCCATTGGACTCTGGAGCAGTTGAAACGCATTCTCTGGGGTGATGAATCGCTTCACCATCTGGCAGTCCGATAGATTAATCTGTGTTTGGCGGTTGCCAGGAGAATGCTACCTGCTCAAATGCATAGTCCCGACTCTAAAGTTTGCTGTAGGAGGAATAATGTTCTGGGACTTTTTTTCATGGTTCGGTCTAGGCCCCTTAGTTCCAGTGAAGGGAAATCTTAACCCTACAGCATACATGACATTCTAGACGATTCTCTACTTCCACTTCTGTGGCAACAGTTTGGGGAAGGCCCATTCCTGTTTCAGCATGACAATGCCCCCCTTGCACAAAGCAAGGTCCATACAGAAATGATTTGTTGAGATTGGTGTGGAAGAACTTGACTGGCCTGCACAGAGCACTAACCTCAATTCCATCAAACACCTTTGGGATGAATTGGAACACCGACTGCGAGAAATGTTCCAACATCTAATGGAAAGCGTTCCCAGAGGAGTGGAGGCTGTAATAGCAGCAAAGGGGGTACCAACTCCATATTAATGCCCATGATTTTGGAATGAGATGTTTGACGAGCAGGTGTCCACATACTTTTAGTCATGTAGAGAATTTAGTTAGAGATGGTCTCCTTACATATAATAATAATAATAATAATACTGCTGATACAAAGCACTGACTGATAGCAGTCACGATGTCACGGCTGTTAAAAGGAGCGGACCAAGGTGCAGCGTGGTAAGCGTCCATGTTCTTTAATTAAGAAAAGACACTGAACAAAACAATACACACTACAACACAAAACCGTGAAGCTTAAGGCAAAGTGCCATAAAGAAAGTCAACTTCCCACAAACACTGGTGGGAAAAAGGGTACCTAAGTAGGGTTCCCAATCAGAGACAACGATAGACAGCTGTCCCTAATTGAGAACCATACCCGGCCAAAATATAGAGATAGACAATCATAGAAACACAAAACATAGAAATGCCCACCCCAACTCACACCCTGACCAAACCAAAATAAAGACATAAAAAGGATCTCCAAGGTCAAGGACTTCTACCGAAGTCGGCTCCTCTCCTAGTTCGGGCGGCGTTCGGAGATCGACATCTCCGGCTCTCTAGCCATCGCCGCTCCATTTTTCATATGTCCATTTGTTTTGTCTCGTTCCATACACACCTGGTTTTCATTCCCCAATTAATCTATATGTATTTAGTCTTCTGTTCCCCATCATGTCTTTGTGTGTAATTGTTAATTGTTTATGGTGTATGTTCACGCAAGATACATTATAGTTTATGTTCCGTGGTTTTGGGCACTTATGTCATTTTTTGTGCCTATTGTTGAACGGAATAAAAGTGTGCCTGTTTACTCTACTCTGCTCTCCTGCACCTGACTTCGCCTCCCTTACACCGCCATAACAATAGCATTTTTAATAAATGCAAATATATTCTTCACACATAGTAGTTTTGTGATTTTTAGCTATTTCTTGGTTCTCTCTCTTAACTAAGCATACACCTCCGTGCACATGTATGTGGACATTAAACTCTACCCCAAAGTCAGCCAAAGTAAATGGAACCACAAGCCATTTCGATCTGTTTAGCCAGACTAAAGAATATTCAATATGTAGCAAAGGCAGAGTAAATTTCAATAATTGACATAACATAAGACTACGGTTGAAAGATTGAATATACAAGTTTATTGAAGCCAAATTTGTAGTGGTGTAAAGTACTTATGTAAAAATGCTATAAAGTACTACATAAGTCTTTTTTGGGGTATCTGTACTTTACTATTTATATTTTTGACAACTTTTGCTTTTACTTACTACATTCCTATAGAAAATAATGTACTTTTTACTCCATACATTGACACCCAAAAGTACTCGTTACATTTTGAATGCAGGAAAATGGTCCAATTCACGCACTTATCAAGAGAACATCCCTTGTCATCCCTACTGCCTCTGATCTGGCAGACTCACTAAACACACTTATCAAGAGAACATCCCTTGTCATCCCTACTGCCTCTGATCTGGCAGCCTCACTAAACACAAATGCTTGGTGTGTAAATTATGTCTGAGTGTTGGAGTGTGCCCCTGGTTAGCTGTAAAAGGATAAAATAAATACAAAATTGTGCTGTCTGGTTTGCTTAATATAAGGAATTTTAAATGATTTATACTTTTACTTTTGATACTTAAGTATATTTCAAAACAAATACTTTCAGACTTTTACTCAAGTAGTATTTTACTGGGTGGCTAACTTTCACTTGAGTCATTTTCTATTAAGGTTTCTCTACTTTTACTCAAGTATGACAATTGTGGTACTTTTTCCACCACTGCCGAATTGACTAGAGGGAGCTAAGTATTGGTTGTGTAAAATCTACTGTGTGATCCGATATAATATTCAGAACCTTTCATAAACTGAACCATAGTTTGGTGCAAGATAGTGCGACAGCTCAATCAAACATTCTGTGATGAGAAAAAGAAGTACAAAAGAGGCATGAAGTGAAGCATTTTGAGATGCATGTAGGTTAAGTGTTGGGGAATAGGAGCCATCTGGAGCAGGCCTGACTCTCTTCTGCGACCCACAGCCCACCTCCGTGCCCTGGCTGCCAACGAACTGTGCAATTAGAAACACATCCGCCTTCAAGGTGCATGGTATGATCAAACATGTGCCGCTCATCAGTCCTCCAGCGCAGAAAGGAAGGGGAAAGAACCTCTGAACACACAAGTGTTCACTAGCACGTACACACTAATGCAGGTATCCACAAGCCTGCACTACACACATAAACACAAACACATTGACACAAACTGAACTTGGTGCTTTAGGTTCAGACACTGAAACATTTGCAGACAGGATTACACATGCTTACACACTATGTCCTCTGACTCAACATTCTCCCTCCATCCCCTCTCTCAGCTGGTCATTAAAATGCAATATGCAGATTTATAAGCTCCCAGATCCCGATGCTAAGTAAATAAGCACACGAGACACATCAAACCAGACAGTGTTTTACTCATTCTCTGGAACAGTGCAGGAGCACATGCACACACGCACTCACACATGCACGCACAGATCCACGTGCACTGTAAACACATCCCAAATTAAAACCTGACAGTTTTTCTTCCACTGTAAGCCAACCCTAGCTATGGGCCCAAACAGTACATTAAGCATTTTCATATGACAGACAGCTTCAGCTCATATCATTGGATAATAACTATGTCATTGTTGCGTAATGTGACAGTGAAAGTATACAGAACACAGTCACTAAATGCTAAGCATGTATGGTAACTGATGCTGTAGGTAGGCCTTTGAAGGTTGATCTGCTGCATAGGTCTATGAGGACGTAACACATCGCATCAAGCTGATGCAAACACACATACAGAACCATTCAACCAGCTTCATACAGAGCCAGATCTGTTGATCAGTCTGCTGCCAAACACCAAAACAAACAACAGCAGCACCTGAAACTGTGTCCGTATGTGTGTGTCTGTGTGTGTGTGTGTGTGTGTGTGTGTGTGTTGTTGTGTTAGTATATTTCCCTCACTAACTTTAAACATAAGCTATCTGAGCAGCTAACCGATCGCTGCAGCTGTACATAACCCATCTGTAAATAGCCCACCCAATCTACCTACCTCATCCCCATAGTGTTTTAATTTACTTTTCTGCTCTTTTGCACACCAGTATTTCTACTTGCACATCATAATCTGCTCATCTATCACTCCAGTGTTAATTTTCTAAACTGACATTACTTCGCTACTATGGCCTATTTATTGCCTTACCTCCTCATGTCATTTGCACACACTGTATATAGACTTAATTTTTTTTATATTGTGTTATTGACTGTACGCTTGTTTATTCCATGTGTAACTCTGTGTTGTTGTTTGTGTCACACTGCTTTGCTTTATCTTGGCCATGTGGCAGTTGTAAATGAGAACTTGTTCTCAACTAGCTTACCTGGTTAAATAAAGGTGAAATAAAAAAATAAATGCTGAGCCATGATGAATGCATGATGAAGCAGGATGGGATTTGGTCATGAGAGCTGATGCATCATCAGCTGTTTTCTGCTGTGGATGTATGTTCAAATATGGAGCATGGACCTCCCAGCCCAACACAACAACACTTTCCATTGTCTCATAGCACTACCGTGATGGATGTGGTCCACTTTTTGTTTGGTTATTTGTGTCTTTGTCTCACAGTATTAGCTGATAACAGATGATGTTATGGGTTTTGGCTGTGTTTTATGTGTTATATCACACTATAACAGGTCTCAGTCATGGACTGCGTCCCTGCAATTGACCATCTGGTAATATGGTTGTGTGTAGTTTATAGCACCTTTGACAATAATAAAACATATCTGAACTTGAAAACAAATAAACAGAGAGACAACCAAACAGACAGACGCGCAGGAACGCAGGCACACTCACACACACACACACACACGCACGCACGCACGCACGCACACACGCACGCACACACACACACACACACACACACACACACACACACACACACACACGGCAACATAAATCAGCCCCAAGGGAACTCAGCCACTTCTAGTCCATTGAATGGTTGAGGGAGGAGCTGTGTGATGTGTTTAGTGGGGGTATTTTGAGAGTGTATTCGGAGTACACAGAGTAAATAAATATTTGATGACAGTGCCACCTCTCCGTTGCGCCGTGGGAGGGCCAAGCAGATCATCTTGTGACCTTCAGACACCCAGAAACAGATGAATAATTCAGCCAAGTGTTGTCAATCATCCTGTTGGGTCCAGATGGAGTAGAGATGAGATGCATCATGGTGCTCTGGAGGGATATCTGAGATGACATCTCACTGGGGCGTCAATCAACAACACGTGTTGATTTGAACACTCTTACTGAGATTTCTGCAATCACTGAAAACATAACCGTTTCAATGATTATAACTACTGCCCTACCAGCATACAGTATGCCAGTGGGATATATAAAACAAGAAGATGTCTCAGGGTGTTGCATCTCTGATTTGAGTTGCGCTGCAAATGAATATGGGATGGAATCCAAAGTGCATTGCATCAGACTGTTTACCTTTCAATGTCAATGTATCCATCCCTCCCCTTCAATAAACCATTACAGTAAATTAGGTTGAATTACTGTACTGTAAAACAGGTCATGAATGAATGCAGGTCTGGGACTTGGCCATTAGGTGTGAGTGGTTTAGAGTTACTTTATTCCCATGCCCCTGAGAGACGACTATTGAACTGATGGTGGACTGCTGAGCTTTGTTTGGGTGGACCCCTCAAATGTAGCACTCAGCTGTTCAAATCTGCTGTTTATATTAGCATATAAGGATTTATCTGCGTGTGTGTGTGTGTGTGTGTGTGTGTGTGTGTGTGTGTGTGTGTGTGTGTGTGTGTGTGTGTGTGTGTGTGTGTGTGTGTTTACGTGTGTGCCCGTCAGCATTTCCTGGGGCCTGGACCCAGTGACTGATGCAGGCCGGAGTAACCTTCTCGCATGAAGGTGTCGCATATGATACTTCCTCAAGCCTAAGCCAAACACCATGCGATCCCTGATCCAACTCCACACCTGATCCCTCCCTCCTCCTCTCCCTGCTCTAGTTGTTTGCCTTGATCCCTCTCCATCCCCCTCTGTCCCTCCAAGCAAAGACTGAGCTCAACTTCCAGCTGATGGGCATTTTTGTTTAACTTTGGGTGAATGTTGAACAAAGGTCACGCAGTGAGGTCAATGACTCAGTGAAAGTCCTAGTTACATATTATTTTACAGTGCTTTTCACCAGATTATAAACAGCTAAATACCACATTATCATCTACACTTACACTACATATATGGTTACTACGTTATAACTTGGCATACATTTTTGTAATTCTGTTTTGTTTTTGCAATGTGGAGAAAAGTTTATATATTGTAGCTCCTTACACTCGTACCCATGTACAGATTTGGGACTGATAAGTGACCTAATTGGAATGCAGTGGCTGGACAGTAACATGCTATACATGATGTCAGAGCTCACGGTTTCCGCTTCACAGCGGAATATTGGTTTTGACTGAGAGCGGAAGTTGCCCTCCTCCCTCCCACTAATTGGGCAACTTTTGCAAATGTTTTGTTGTCAAAGTGAAAGAAATATTGTAAATTAAGAGGACTCTATGTATTTTCAAAGAGGAGCCAATGAGGATTATAATAAATACCACTTTGATGTCATACATGCAAGCCAAACACCCTTGATTTCAAATGTGCACATTTCCAAATCATAAAACTGATGTCATATACAGTGTCAACGTTTATGTTCACTATGCTTGATGTATATGGCGTCATATATCGGGTTGTTCTGAACAGAATGAGCCTACGTATGTTTGTCGTATTGTGAACAAATTTGGCGAGGAACACGAATCTCTATTCTATGTGCACCAAAACTACAATCTGCTTCTCTGAATTGCCTTGTGAAAGCCTAACACTGTAAGATTGTATTTTGTCACTTAGCTAGTCATGTTTTCAAATTGTGCCCACCCGACCCAGATTGCCATTTAAAATGGACTGCTTTTGAAATGCGTAAACAACAACAGTAATTGTGTGATGGCAGGGATGAAGGGCTGTTTGTAACGTTCTGGGTGTAGTAGGTGAGAAGTCAGACACAGGAAGCAGAAAGTTCAGGGTCGTGCAAATTTAATGCACAAAACGGCGAACATAAGCCAACCCCACGAAAACACAACAAACAAACGCCCCAAACACGGGGACTTAAATTGTCCAGCAAAACCCACGAAATGGGAAACACGTAACCCACAGACGTGCACACAAGTTACACAAAACAATCCCGCACAAAGAGCAGGCGAGCCGGCTGGCTAATAAAGCCCAACCAATCAGCAAATACACAACAGGTGTAACCAATAAACAGACAAGGAGGGGGAGGAAAGAATCAGTGGCAGCTAGTAGGCCGGTGACAACGACTGGCGGGAGCCACCTTCGGTAGGAGTCGTGACACTGTGTTTCAAACAAAACAACTTCAAGTGTGCTTGCTGTAGTTCCTCAACGGCACAGCTAGGAGAGCTCAAAATAAACTATAAGGTTCTAAGACTCTACTTTGAGTCATAAAAGTGCATTGCAATTATGTAGGAAATGTGAACACTTTGGAGAGATGTGTGGCCACTTGAAGATACCACTTAGACCTCTCACTCAAACCTTTGTCATTTGTTTGTCTTTTGTTGCACCTACCCCACATTTTCCATGACAATTCTTATCATGTTACTGAATGTATCCAGCGTATTTTCAGATTTTGTTATCAACAGTCTTGTGTCAGATGAACTATTTTGTCCAAACCTTTAGTCTAATAATTGTCTCAATCTCAAACTATTCCTTTTTAATTGCTACCATGGTTATGCATATGCATTTCATATTTCTTCTGTAAGGAACATTCATATATAAGGAATGAACGTTATTTATATTAAAGGGTTACCTGGAGAAAATCCGACCTCTCTGAAATGAAAATGGATGGCCCTCCGTTCAGCAAAATATATATTTTTAAACCTGCCTGAACGCTTGAAAAAAAAGTGACCCTCCCCTGTACCCTGAATATATATATATATATATTTACATAAAGTG
Source organism: Oncorhynchus mykiss (assembly GCF_013265735.2). Classification (NCBI taxonomy): domain Eukaryota; kingdom Metazoa; phylum Chordata; class Actinopteri; order Salmoniformes; family Salmonidae; genus Oncorhynchus; species Oncorhynchus mykiss. Next base: position 71,609,019 of record NC_048581.1, read on the forward strand.
GATAGCAGAGAACATGCCTTGGATATGCAGTTTTAGCAACTGTTCTCTGTCCTGTAAGCATTACATGGCAACGCAGGAATTTTTATATGGCACAGTGCTGCGAATCAGAAGGTTGTGGGTTCACAGACCACTGTGGACAAGAGTAGGGATGGAGAGATCTTCTTTATAGTAAAAATATTGCATGAATTTATCATCGTATTTGCGGGTCAAAGAAAAATTAGAATTTTATAGAAATGTCATGCAATTCTACATCATTTTACATGACTGGAGACCTTAGGAGAATGTTTTTTAATACCACACAAAGGTCCAGAATTACAGGATAAGAATGGACAGAGAGATAAGTCTATGCGTTCTTCTTATCATATTTCTCCAATGCCAAATTAGTGTGTCTTGTTTTGCAACTGTCCCTGTTTGCAAATATTTCAATCTGATACATCGTTATGAATCTGAGCATAATACTTTCAAAAGTTGTGCCTACCTTTCCACCCCAGACAAAGTAGGCCTACCAATGCAGAAACATTTAAGTTGAACTGTTGGCTACTCTTCTCCCGTGGCTTAACCCAATGAGAGATCACAAGTGGCTGGGTTTAAACATCTTCTACTGTAAAGAAAGTGAACAACCGACAGTGACAGAATTAGATTACTTACTAAGGAAAGTCCGTTTTTTTTGTCTCCTCGGCTATAGAAGGTTGTCTCTCAGCCTCTGAATGTGAAAGAAACAAAACAATGATATCCCCATATCCATCGCAGTCATGTCTTCCCGTCTATTTCACAGCTTGTTTCTAGCATAGCGCATCACGGACCAAAGCGCTGTTATACATCACTTTATATATTTGGATCATTTTTATTTCCTTCAAAATCTTACGCTAACAAGGGGTAGAGTCTATGCTTTTTACAATTTTCTTTCATTAATGGTAGGCCTATGGCATACCTTTTCATACCCCTCAATTCGAGTATTGGTTTTAATTTAACAGCCTTTCACTAACATGGAGGTAGGTTATTTAAAGAGCGTTTGGAGGAATTCATTATTAAGAAGGTGTTCCTACTGTTTGGTGCACTCAGTGTATAGCCTAATAAGCAACTAATTCTATAACACTGAGAAATGTTGAAATTTCAACAATTACAAATTACATGACCATCCCATGGGCTAGATAGAAAACATTCTTAACACTCCCCCTGACTGAAATTTAAAAAGCATAAAAAATAATGACCCTCCCCCTCCTCCCTCAGGTCCCTATTATGTCAATTTCAAACCATTCCTTATCCCTATCCATATAGGCCAATTCCCATGACTGTCAATATTTGAGAGCATATTGGTGAATGCAGGCAGTGAATTATATCTTTTTTGAAGGGAGGGTGTCTGGCCAAACTCAGAGTGCCGTTGACAGGGGTTTCAACCATGACAAGAAGAGGACATGAGCAACAGCACAACATTTCATTTAGTGATTTAGATAAATGCTCTCAGGCTGACCTAATCAGATTTCCAAGGAGGCAGCTTTGGTTAAGTCCCCTCTTCAGTGACAGGTGACATTGGTGTTTGTCAAAGTCAAAAGCATGTGAGGAGAGGGGTCAGTGTTGTTGATACACCACAGACTGCTCTGTCACTATGTGGTTCAGGTCTTAAAGGAGAAGTTTTCTTTTTTACAACCAAATCTCAATTTTTGATGTAAATTGCACGTTATAGAAGGGTCCAGACACCTTTTTTGGTGATTTCACATGTTTTTGAGAAATGTACCCCAAACAGCAAATCACTTCCTCATCCACGTTGTGTAGTATGGGGGCCCCGATAAAAACATGAACAAAGGTTCCAAAAACACCCAAATACATCATTAGAAATGACAAAGCTCTCAGTATAATGATGCAGGTCTTAGATGTTGTACACATGAAATTGTGTCATTCAACTTTATCTACAATGCTATATTTCCGTTTTGCGCGACTTGAGCCGTTTCCCCTATCCAGCTGTTCCATTCTCCATGTAGCCTGCTGCTACAGGTAATTGCCTAAATAAAGGAAAAAACAACATAAAGAGTCTTAATAGGTTATTGGGCCCCCACAAGCCACCAGAACAGCTTCAATGCGCCTTGGCAAAGATTCTACAAGTTTCTGGCACTTCCTGTGTGGAAGCACCCCATGCTTTCAATATACTTAGTATCCCTCATTTATTCAAGTATTTCCATTATTTTGGCAGTTACCTGTAGAATGGACGGAGAGTTGTAGCTCGAGTCACAACAATATGGAATATAACGTTGCGGATGAAGTTCGCAATGACAACATTTCATGTGTACAACATCTAAGACCTGCATCATTATACTGAGAGCTTTGTCATTTCTAATGATGTATTTGGGTGTTTTTGGAACCTTTGTTCATGTTTTTATCGGGGCCCCCATACTACACAACGTGGATGAGGAAGTGATTTGCTGTTTGGGGTAAGTTTTTCAAAAACATGTGAAATCACAAAAAAGGTGTCTGGACCCTTCTATAACGTGCAATTTACATCAAAAATAGAGATTTGGTTGTAAAAAAACTAAACTTCTCATTTAAATATATGCATGTCAATATTCCCTTTATAATCCTGACAAACTGAATTAGAATGAGTACAACTGAATAAGACAAGATGTGATCGTGTCACTATGGGATGAAAAAGTTGACTTTTACATGTAAAGGACTAAAACCAACATGCTATTGACCTTCAAAGAGACCCTCTCTCTCATATGCACGACAGACACACGCACATGCACACACACACGCACACACACGCACGCGCGCACACACACAAACACACACACACACACACACACACACACACACACACACACACACACACACACACACACACACACACACACACACACACACACACACACACACACACACTTTGATGATGCTTGGAGAGGGAATGGCTTGGGATTAACGTTATTGTGCCCTGTGGACATTTTCTTAGTTTATTTCAAACATGGCCCTTTTGCTTTCTCTGCTATCTCAGCTCTGGGCGCCAAGGGACACGTTCTGTTTCAGGCTTGGATTGTTATGTATTTCCTAAGTGAAAAGACAGCCTCATCCTCTGCTTGGGATACTCCCCCAGTTTGTAGAGATGGCTTTTCCAGGGACACCCCATTCATATACAGTACTATCCTTTCATGTTGTGCTGTTCCTCTCCTGTCAGCAATACTAGAGAACAGGCCAAACTCAGACTGTTTCTCTTTACATTAGCCTTAACATTTGCCAGAAAATAGGGCAATTGTTTAGAGTCAAGAACCAGACTGATATCAGCTTCCCAAGAACCATTTTCAGATTCAAGGACTTGTATGTGACTTTATTTGACCATGACCCATGAAAAAGCAATGTGTGTGCAAGGCAAAGCAATGCATCAGCTCCCCTCGTTAATATTTCAGAATAAAATATAAGATTAAAATATGTGTGAAGTAATAAACTACAGCACATTTTCCATGAATAATTGTGTCATTTCATCACCTTCAGCCCTCATTCCTACCTGTCAGTTTTCTCTCTCTGTTTGCTGATGTGTCTGTCTGAGTGCCTGTAGAAAAGAGCTGATACATTTGCATCTCCCTCCTGCTGCCAAGATCCACCTCAGAGAGCGGCTCCTCAGCCTGCCTGCCTGTCTGCCGGCTGCCCCACCTATGGGGATTCAGATTCCTGTGAGCACAGGAAAAAACACTTATTTCACAATTAAACTGAGCGACTCCTATTAGCTCAGGGCCCCTTGGGGACAGCTCAGGGGAGGTGGTGACAAATTGCTATTTGTTCGGAGGTATAGTTCTGTTATGAATGCCTTGAAGGGATTGTTTACCAATCACTGTATTCTAGTGCTGAAAATAAGCTTTCTTTTCAGTGGCTATTCAATCTAATTTTGTTTTACAGAAAGTGGTGACTTGAAATACTTTTCTATTTTTTGATGAGAGCTTGTTGATGAGTTTTATCGCAAGTGTGTTGCTTGCCATATCCATTTTATTATACATTGAACATCTTTCTGAGAACTAATGAATCATTGTATTCTTGTGACTTCTGCAATCCTTAAACACTTTCCATTTCCTGTCAGAATTATTAGGAGAACGCCAGAACATTACAAGAATCCAAGGAGCATATTCAATAATTTATTTTTGTGAGTGAGTGAAGGAGGGAGGGAAAGAGAGTGAGTTTGGCTGCGGTGCCTGGTGAACTTTTCCCCAGTTTTTCCCCAGGTGCCTGGTGAACTTTTCCCCAGTTTCACCTGGCTGCAGCGGAGGTCTTTCCAGCCAAGACGGGCCCCTGGGATCCGGCGCTCATCGGAGCGGCCCGTGCTTATGAGCTGTGATCAGGACTTGGGTGGTGGTGGGGTTGGGGGGTAGGAAGTTGGAGGGGTCCGGAGAGACAGCTGTCCGGCTCATCTTCCCCTCACGGCCGCCTCATTTATAATTAACATAGATGACCAGGTGGCTATGTTCCTCTGTCCCTGCCAAGGCATACTTCCGACTGACCTCCGACCTTCTATCAGACATTCCGAAGAGGAGAATCAGTGATGTTTACTGTTGAAGTACTGCTGGCTCACTCACTGTGCTAGCTTTAAAAAAAACACTGTTTAGATAAATGCACTCTTAGAAAAAAAGGTGCTATCTTGAACCTTAAAAGAAGGTGCTATCTTAAACCTTGAACCTTCGGGGTGGCAGGGTAGCCTAGTGGTTAGAGCGTTTACTTGTAACGGGAAGGTTGCAAGTTCAAACCCCCAAGGTGACAAAGTACAAATCTGTTGTTCTGCCCCTGAACAGGCAGTTAACCCACTGTTCCTAGGCCGTCATTGAAAATAAGAATTTGTTCTTAACTGACTTGCCTAGTTAAATAAAAAAAGGTTATTCAGCTATCCCCATAGAATAACTGTTTATGGTTCTACAAAGGGCTCTACATGGAACCCAAAAGTGTTCTCCTATGGGGACTGCCAGCCAGCCCTTTTGGAACACTTTTTTCTGAGTGTACACAGGACAGAGAGAGAGAGGGAGGAATGGAGAGAGGGAAAGGGAGAGACAGACAGAGAGAGAAACATTTTAAGTGAAGAAGAGAGGGACACGGGAAGACAGAAAGACACAAAGTAAAGAGTGAGGAGTGGAGCCACAGAGAGAAAGAAAAGCAAGGAGAAAGAGAAATAGAGAGGGAGAGACACAAACAGAAAGAGAGAAAAAAAGGTCTTTATAGCTTTGGCTGGGCTGAAGGCTGAGGTCCACTGGGAACTCCCACAGGTCCAGAGCTCATATGAGGCCAGGTCTGGGGAACAGGACACACTGGGCACAGACGTCAATCCAACGTCTTTTCCACGTTGGTTCCATATCATTTCATTGAAATAACGTGGAAACAATGTTGATTCAATAAGTGTGTGTCCAGTGGGGAAGTTATGGAGGCACCTGCAATTCTCATTCCCGCTTCCCCAGATGACAACAGCCCTGCAGAAGTGCTAGAGCAGCAGTACAGCTGTGCTAGCTAGAGTACAACGTTCCCCGCATGGAGCTCCTAAAGCTCTTGTCTGCTCCATCTCTGACCCTGGTCACTGACTGACTGAGCCCAGACAAACAGACAGCAGTTTGGGCCCCTGGACCTGCTTAATCAAAACCACAGACTAACAACTGACCTCTAACATTTATCCCTCCTGGCCAAGCACTCTCCTTCCACCCCTAACCCCACCCCCATTCCTCCTGTGTGCCGTTGCTAGGACAACCTTAAAGGTTTTTCCAGATGTGTCTGGGATTCATGAATATACACCATATATACAAAAGTATGTGGACACCCGTTCAAATGACTGATTTTGGCTATTTCAGCCACATCCATTACTGTCAGGTGTATAAAATAGAGCACATAGCCATGCAATCTCCATAGATAAACACTGGCAGTAGAATGGCCATACTGAGTTCAGTGACTTTCAACGTGGCACCGTCATAGAATGCCAACTTTCCAACAAGTCAGTTCTTTAAATGTATGCCCTGCTAAAGCTGCCCTGGTCAACTGTAAGTGCTGTTATTGTGTAGTGGAAACGTCTAGGAGCAACAATGGCTCATCCGCGAAGTGGTAGGCCGCACAAGCTTACAGAACGGGAGCGCCTAGTGCTGAAGCGAGTAGCGCATAAAAATCATCTGTCCTCGGCTGCAACACTCCCTACCGAGTTACAAACTGCCTCTGGAAGCAACGTCAACACAATAACTGTTCGTTGGGAGCTTCATGAAATGGGTTTCCGTGGCCAGGCAGCTGCACACAAGCCTAAGATCACCATGCATAATGCCAAGCGTCGGCTGAAGGGGTGTGAAGCTCGCCGCCATTGGACTCTGGAGCAGTGGAAACGCTTTCTCTGGAGTGATGAATCACAATTCACCGTCTGGCAGTCCATCGGACGAATCTGGGTTTGGCGGATCCCAGGAGAACAGTACCTGCCCGAATAGATAGTGCCAACTGTAAAGTTTGGTGGAGGAGGAATAATGTCCTGGGGCTGTTTTTTATGGTTCAGGCTAGGCTCCTTAGTTCCAGTGAAGGGAAATAATACAGTCACAGCATGCAATTACATTCTAGATGATTGTGTGATTCCAACTTTGTGGCAACAGTTTGGGAAAGGCCCTTTCCTGTTTCAGTATGACAATGCCCCCTTGCACAAAGCAAGGTCCATACAGAAATGGTTTGTCGAGATCGGTGTGGAAACACTTGACTGGCCTGCACAGAGCACTAACCCTCAACTCCATCAAACACCTTTTGGATGAATTGGAAAGCTACCTGCGAGTCAGGCCTAATCGGCCAACATCATTAATGGTTTTGTGGCTGAATGGAAGCAAGTCCCCGCAGTAACATCTAGTGGAAAGCCTTCCCAGAGAGTGGAGGCTGTAATAGCAGCAAAGGGGGGACCAAATCCATATTAATGCACATGATTTTGGAATGAGATGTTTGACAAGCAGGTGTCCACATACCTTTGATCGTGTAGTGTAGTTCTGCACCCTCCCTGCAACACTGCCTGCATCCCCAAACAACGTTTGGATTATTATTACGCCTGTGGACTCATCCAATAACAGACTGACCCCTAGAATAGGTTGAGGCTAACACATTCTCTGTTCTCTTCTATCGTCACCATTATAATGGTTCGGGGCTAAGGTCCAGACTGGGACCCAGGGTTAGAGAACAAGCCATATCCAGTATATTTTTTGTAACCAGAGTACCTCTGACTTCCTGTGCACATGTTCTGGGTAGTGTTCATGTCTGACTCTGAGTGATTGGCTGGGCCATTAGAGGACCTGTTAGAACTTGATTCACTCTTTCATCTGTTGGTTTCTTAGGAATCCTGTTGTGATTATGAACGGAAACAAATGATACCCACCGTTTGGCACCGTTTCTCCCTGTTTTCTGCATTTCAGGTTTATTCTACTGCAGAGTTCATTCAGCACTTTGCCTGGTCCACAGAAAGGCATGATTCAGCAGCCAGTGGAGTGACACTGTGCTGTGGAAACTCCTCTCTCCTCTCTGTAAAGGGCAGGGCTGTGGCCCACTAATCTCCCAATGCCCGCTCTACCCTTCACTGACTGCCCCACCCAGCCCCACCTCGCCTCTCGTTGTTTGCTTTGGCAGTGTGGAGCACATCCATCACGCCACCTGCCACAGCAGGCCGCAGCCTGCACCTCCTTCTCTGCCCATGCCTCTACCAGTGTGCTAAAGGGTGAGCCACGTGTCCCCACCACCCCCTAAACGGGTGATAATACTGCTGTCTTCGCCCGTCAGGATTAGGAGCTAACACTCTGCTCCCTGTCCCTGGGCTGCTGGGAAGGAGAGGGAGAGAAAGAGGTGTGTGATGTTTTTTTTAGACATGGCCCACATGTGGGGAGCACATTTTTCTCTGTCCACAGAACTAGAAGAGAGGTGTCATGCTGAGGTGCAGTGTGAGGGTGGGGAGGGGGAATGGGAATGGGAAGAAGGGTGAACAGGTGATACAGGGTCTTCAGATGGTTTGAAATGTTGTCCAACTTTGACTGTATTATTTTCCCGTTTGTCCTGGGACCTCATTTATCAAAGGTGCTTAAGCACAAAAAATACTCTATACCTTGCATGCGCCAGTTTTCCTGCAAAGGTTGGTATTTATCAAATTTGAACACGATGTCTAGGCATACAAAAACCCCTAGACAATACAAAAACTACACAAACCACCCTTGTCACACCCTGACCTAACCAAATAATAAAGAAAACAAAGATAACTAAGGTCAGGGTGTGACAGCAGGTAATATCTCTACTATTCTGACATGATTGGTTTATTTCCTCTACAATTGCTTAGGCTTGAAATACATATTTCCATTCATCCATCCCTCATTCATGCTGGAAAGTAATTATAGCGGTAGCCTGTTTAAAATATTTGACAATAGGTAAGCTATAGTATTGGCAGAAGCGGCGGTAGCACGAGGACCGTGGGCGGACTGCATTAGCATCGAATAGTCCCAGGGATATGCAACTGTTCATGGAAGTCAGGAACCAATACACACAGTCAGTCAGTAAAGCAAAGGCTAGCTTTTTCAAACAGATATTTGCATCCTGTAGCTCCAAAAAGTTTTGGGACACTGTAAAGTCCATGGAGAACAAGAGCACCTCCTCCCAGCTGCCCATTGCACTGAGGCTAGGCGACAGGGTCATCACCAATAAATCCATGATAATCGAGGATTTCAATAAGCATTTCTCTACGGCTGGCCATGCTTTCCTGCTGGCTACCCCAACCCCGGCCAACAGCTCCGCACCCCTCGCAGCTACTTGCCTGATCCTCCCCGGCTTCTCCTTCACCCAAATCCAGATCGCAGATGTTCTGAAAGAGCTGCAAAACCTGGACCCGTACAAATCAGCTGGGCTAGACAATCTGGACCCTCTCTTTCTAAAATTATCCGCCGCCATTGTTGCAACCCCTATCACCAGACTGTTCAACCTCTCTTTTATTTCGTCCGAGATCCATTAAAGATTGGAAAGCTGCCGCGGTCATACCCCTCTTTGAGGTGACACTCTAGACCTAAACTGTTACAGACCTATATCCATCCTGCCCTGCCTTTCTTTTTAAAAAAAATGTGTTTCCCCCCAATTTCGTGGTATCCAAATGTTAGTAGTTACTATCTTGTCTCATCGCTACAACTCCCGTACGGGCTCGGTAGAGACGAAGGTCGAAAGCCATGCGTCCTCCAAAACACAACCCAACCAAGCCACACTGCTTCTTAACACAGCGCACACCCAATCCGGAAGCCAGCCGCACCAATGTGTCGGAGGAAACACAGTGCACCTGGCGACCTGGTTGGCGTGCACTGCGCCCAGCCCGCCACAGGAGTCGCTGGTGCACGATGAGACAAGTATATCCCTACCGGCCAAACCCTCCCTAACCCGGATGATGCTAGGCCAATTGTGCGTCGCCAGCTGCAACAGAGCCTGGGCGCAAACCCAGGGTCTTTGGTGGCACAGCTAGCACTGCGATGCAGTGCCCTGGACCACTGCGCCACCCGGGAGGCCCCTGCCCTGCCTTTCTAAAGTCTTTGAAAGCCAAGTTAATAAACAGATCACTGACCATTTAAATCCCACCGTACCTTCTTCGCTGTGCAATCCGGTTTCTGAGCTGGTCACGGGTGCACCTCAGCCACGCTCAAGGTACTAAACGGTATCATAACCATCATCGATAAAAGACAGTACTGTGCAGCCGTCTTCATCGACCTGGCCAAGCCTTTCGACTCTGTCAATCACCGTATTCTTATTGGCAGACTCAAAAGCCTTGGTTTTTCTAATGACTGCCTCGCCTGGTTCACCAACTACTTTGCAGCCAGAGTTCAGTGTGTAAATCCGTAGGGCCTGTTGTCCGGACCTCTGGCAGTCTCTATGGGGGTACCACAGGGTTCAATTCTCAGGCTGACTCCTTTCTCTGTATATATCAATGATGTCGCTCTTGCTGCGGGCGATTCCCTGATCCACCTCTACGCAGACGACACCACTCTGTATACATCTGACCCTTCCTTGGACACTGTGCTAACTAACCTCCAAACGAGCTTCAATGCCATACAACACTCCTTCCGTGGCCTCCAATTGCTCTTTAACGCTAGTAAAACCAAATGCATGCTTTTCAATCGTTCGCTGCCCGCACCCGCCCGCCCGACTCGCATCACCACCCTGGACGGTTCCGACCTAGAATATGTGGACAACTATAAATACCTAGGTGTCTAGCTAGACTGTAAACTCTCCTTCCAGACTCATATTAAACATCTCCAGTCCAAAATCATTCTAGAATCGTCTTTCTATTTTGCAACAAAGCCTCCTTCACTCACGCCGCCAAACTTACCCTAGTAAAACTGACTATCCTACCGATCCTCAACTTCGGCGATGTCATCTACAAAATAGTTCCCAAAACTCTACTCAGCAAACTGGATGCAGTCTATCACAGTGCCATCCGTTTTGTTACCAAATCACCTTGTACCACCCACCACTGCGACCTGTATGCTCTAGTCGGCTGGCCCTCACTACATATTTGTCGCCAGACCCACTGGCTCCAGGTCATCTACTAGTATATGCTCCGCTTTATCTCAGGTCACTGGTCACGACAACAACACCTACCCATAGCACACGTTCCAGCAGGTATATCTCACTGATCATCCCCAAAGCCAACACCTCTTTTGGCCGCCTTTCCTTCCAGGTCTCTGCTGCCAGTGACTGGAACGAATTGCAAAATTTGGAGAACTTTATTTCCCTCACCAACTTTAAACATCAGCTATCTGAGCAGCTAACCAATCGCTGCAGCTGTACATAGTCCCTCTGTAAATTGCCCACCCAATCTACCTACCTCATCCCCATACTGTTTTTATTTGATTTACTTTTCTGCTCTTTTGCAAACCAGCATCTCTACTTGCACATCATCATCTGCTCATTTATCACTCCAGTGATAAATTGTAATTATTCGCATTATTCGCTCCTATGGTCTATTTATTGCCAACCTCCTCATGCCTTTTGCACACACTGTATATAGACTTACTTTTTTTCTACTGTGTCTGTGACTTGTTTATTGTGTTGTTGGCTTGTTTATTGTTTACTCCATGTGTAACTCTGTGTTGTTGTCTGTGTCACACTGCTTTGCTTTATATTGGCCAGGTTGCAGTTGCAAATGAGAACTTGTTCTCATCTAGCCTACCTGGTTAAATAAAGGTGAAATAAAAAATAAATACAAATAAATCTAAAGAACAAGGTGTACAGTAGCCTAGGCCTAATTCTTTCTCCACTGCTCTGACTTGTCTGCTCATTGTAACAATCTGTGCACTTGCTATCCAGGTACATGTATAGCCTAATTAAAGACATTCTCCGGTACTTTGGTGACTAAGAAAGTATTTTTTACACCTCCCACTTTGGGCTGGATGTGTCTACATGTGGTTCATACATGCATAATCTATGAGCAGATTTACTATTTTACCTTAATTAGCCATGAAATCCCTAGTTTGATAGAGTGTTTTTTTGAAGCTGTGCATGTCATTTTGCCTCCATTTCCCCCCCTAGCAATTTTAGTTCAAGACAATGAGCTTCAGCCCCTCGCATTTGAGTGACAGCTAGCAAGTCCTGCCCAGCGTTATCCAATGACGTTGCAGTGCGGGCCCAACGGCTCTCTGGACACAGCAGAGAAAGAGAGAGAGAGAGAGACGGAGAGAGAGTGAGAGAGAGAGAGACATGACGTGGTGCATATATGTGATGTAGTATGCTATTTTCGTGGACGAATTTTGGTTCTTGAGTACTACTTCAGAACTACTGGCAAAAAAGTATACAAAAGTAACAAAGAATCTCTTTAATGATAATTGACAACCATTCAAACATTAATGCATTTATGATACCAGCTACTCCTCAAATGTTTTTCTTCACCCCTGTGGCGAAACCCTAGCTCAGAGTATTGGTATTGTTGTGCGATAGGAGCGCAACATCATAGCCTATATAATATAAGCACATATTAAAGAAACAGGGAATAGAAACAACAATCCATCGATAAACAAAATATTGAACAACAGTTTGTCTTTTGGTCTGTAGAGTTTACTTTTAAATCGCTTGAATAGGCAATCAATCTTGCAGAATTTGCAGCCAGTGTATAGCACTCGCTATAGACAGCATGCATGTTTAGTAAAAGATATTCACTGCAAAAGATGAAAGCGTTCTGCATACACTGCTACAGAAATGTGATCAAAGGTACCATTGCTCTTTCTTTCAGAAACTGTCATGGACCAGTTCCAACATTTCCAAATCATACAGCAAATTAGGGCATTTTCGCCACTACACAAGTTGAATGGAGGCGGGAGTTGTAATGCTCGTTCACGTGTTAAATCTCAATAACTTGTTGCGTACCTAAATCCTAGAATCTCCATGTGCGCCAGAATTTTGTGATAAAAGTACCCACTGTTGATAAAGAAGACCCCGGTGAAGACTAGAGAGCCTTCAGCACACTACACCCAAACTGGGATTTTGGACCTTAGTTTCAAAAGCTGCAACAAATACATGAATAGACTATTTAATTGCGGTTTACAATTCCTCATGACACAACATCAATGATGAACCCACAAACAGTGTTATAATGTCAGTTGGTCTGTTGGAGAGGACCCTTCATTTCACTAGTGGAGGTAAAGATGTGGGAAGTGGGCCTCCTGTGTATTGTTGCTGGCCTGAATGCTGTGGTCCGGTGGCCGATGTGAATTCAGCTCTGAGTTCTTCGAGGAGTGGTGGCATCTCCACACACCTTCATCAAGGCCTCTTTGTCCTGCTGCCCATATGTGCAGTGCAGAGAACCAGTGTCCCTGTGAGCACGCTAACCAAGGCCACAACTAGGCCACAGTGAAAGAGAGAGCACTTGCTTTTGTCCACAATGGTCCCTGTAATGGACTGATAGGATCACTCTGACCTCCACCTCCTCCTCTTCTTCCTCTTATTAGTAGTCTATCTTGGCTGTTAACGGCCTCGTTGTGTGTGTGATACTCTTAACCTTTGCCTCGGACAGGCATAGCCAGAGATGGCCAGATCTCTCCCCTCTGATAAGGAGCTGAGAGGAGGGATGTATTGGGTATATAAAAGGTGTATCAATTCTGAAACCAACCCTTGGGATTCACATCAGTAGGGATGATTCAATTCGTAGTCTAGACCATGCAGCCATCAGACAGAGCAGAGGAGAGAGCTGACTCCCATGGGTCCCATGCTCCCATGCAGGTGAAGGGTTAGGAGAGGTAGGATCACCCCAGTGTCAGACCTCCCAGGTCCCCTGGCCACCCTCCCTCACAGCCAACATTATCTCCTGATTCTTTCACCATGTGAGAAGACCTCTGTCACAGAGCCCCGAATGAAAGAGTCTTTCTTCTCTTCCATCCCTGGGCCAACTGTAACCAGACACTCCTCCTCCCCCTAGCTGATAGGACTCTCTGCTTCTCTCTTCCCTCGCTCCTTTCCTCTCTCTCTATCACCCTTTCTTTCTTCCTTTCCTCCTTATTTTTCAATTGTGGTGGCAGAGATCCACAGAGAGGTGATCGTTGGCAGTGCAGGTGTCTGATTTTCATTAGAATTGCAAATTGAAGTGGATGCCTGATCTGATAAGGAGACGCGGCTGGGACTCGCTGGGCTCTCTTTCAGCTCAGGGAGGTCGAGCAGGGATCATCACACTATACAACACACCCACTCACCCCCCATTCCTCCAACCCTCACCCCCCTTACCTCCACTCCTCTCTCACCTGCCACCCATGTGTCACATTGGACAATGCCAGGTGGCCATAGACCTCCAAAGGAGTCTGGGATGAGACAAGACTTCTTCTTAGTCCGTGGTGTGCCATATCCAAACCATGTAAATCAATTTCCCATAAAACAATGTTATTAAGGAAAGGAAACAGGGATGCAAAGTCAGTTGTACAACTGAATGCATTCAACTGAAATGTCTTTATTACAGTGGTGTTACTACAGTAACTACTGTTTAATTACTGCGGTACAAGAGGAAACTTAAGTGTTACTATCACATCCTGAAATTGTAATCATGTCATCTACACTGTTACAACCTGCATGTCATTACAAAGACACTATAAATAGTGAAGATGATAATACGACTTCAACATCAGGCCTATTAACTTACAGTAAATGGATCTAAAGTGATACAGGGCTGTGGATGAATAGCACAGAGCACCAACAGCTGGACCTTTAAAGCAGGGAACAACAGCTGTGCTTTACACTTCGCCCCTCTCCATGAAATATCACACCATATTTCTGCCACCAAAAATCACAATCAACAAAGAGGATTTGCTTAGTGTATCAACCTTCCAAGTTTGGGGAAACAAACTATTTGCTGTGTTCTGTGAAAACCACCACAGCTGGGCCACATCATGCTTGGTTGTTTAATCAGACTGCCTTAGTGAAGACTTGCAAAAACAGGGTTGATTGGCTGTTGTGCTCCCAACATGCACCTGGATGTGTTTGTGAAAGGATGGGACAGGCCGGAACTAAGGAATGGGAAAAACAAACATTTCTGAATTAAGTTATTTTCCCCTCTATCGTAGCTCACCCCCCCCCCCCCCCCCCCCCAGCACACACACACACACACACACACCCCACACTCACAGACTTACACACTGCAGACATTGTAAACTAAAAAGAGACAATTACATTTTTCTCCTACAACTGTAAATTTGAAGTCCTATACTCTTCAGCTTTGAAAGAGAGTAAAACAAAAAGCTGTTTTTGTATCTCCCTCTCTTTCTGTATAATGCTGAAATTAAACCCTCTTTTCAATTAGGATTCTGCAAAAAATACTGTACGATATTATTCACGTCACTGATATACCTGTCAAAACACCGTGGAGCATGTTTCGGAGGCTTGCTATGGCCTAGCTCTCTATCTCTCTGCTCATGAAGAGGCCTCAGGGGCAGATCCACTCTAGCCCGTGCCCCTGACTGACCCTGCCCTGGGTCGGGTTTACAGTTCTGCCTGCAGTTTACAGATTCTCTATGCAGCTGGACATGGCTGTAGAGCACACTAGGTCAACCCAGTCCTGGCGGCATCCATATTCTCACAACGTTGTGCCATTCCACAGCACCTGTTGGTAGAACCGTCGGCAACAGATGTTTCAGCCACATACCAGCAGTATGACTATTGATTTGAAGGAAATCCCTGTCAGGATCCAACACAGCATTTGCTTTGAGCTGTGTTGCGGGAGCATTGCAGCGCAATACTGTGCTGCTCGGAAACTAAGGCAGGAAAAGAGTGTCTCACCCAAAGCCAGGAAAGCAGTTTCCTATCATGTCATGACACACACACACACACACACACACACACACACACACACACACACACACACACACACACACACACACACACACACACACACACACACACACACACACACGTAATTCAATGTGTCAAATGATTTTTATTTATGTCCAGTGAAAGGATATAGACATGTTCATACAAGGAAATGAATTCATGCTGCATCTTTTCCTCTATGTGACTCGATACAAACGTACAGTATTACATCTGAACAGATTGCTTTCTCTGGTCCCTTGGTGGTGTAACATGATATGTGGCAGTCTGAAGATATGGATCACAGAGCATATTTGCTGAGGAACAGGAGTGTCGAGATGAAGCACGGCTTGACAGCTTAACAAGTGGGTGACTCATGGAGCAAATCGTCCTTACAACACTCTGTTATCTCCTCACATTCAGAGATATCTGACAGTGAGAGAGGGACGGAGAGAGTGACTATGAACACATGAGTGAGGGAGAGAGGGAGGGAGGGAGGAAGCGAGGGAGCAAGGGTTACTGAAATAATTCATTTGTGAATAACTGATGAGTGAATAAGTGAGTGACAGTGAATGAGAGAAAGAAAGGGAGGGAGAAGGCTAAGGAGGGTTGGTCCTTGGTACTTTTAAAAGAAAGAGTGGGAGAGCTTTCACCTCTTTGGCCATTATCGTCCAACTTCCACAAGACAGCTCTTTGAGAGAATAGGCTGTACAGCTGCAACTCCCACAAAACGTATGGACAATTACAGATTTTGGTTTCCGTGGCGATGTCATTTCCGACAGAGCAATGCCATTTACCACATAGCCAAATAACTTCAGCAGCGTGAACTACAGATCAACAATAGTCCGTTGGACGTTTACTTTTTTTTTTTTTTTTTTTTCTTTTCCATAAAATGATGCATTCTTCCTCAGTCCCTTCAAACGGACCAGCTATAAAAACATTATTGTTTGTTCCCCTGCATTACAGTTCGTCAGATACAGAGACACAGGCCCTCCTCTCAGGGGCTGAGGTGTCCTCAACCCCCAACGCTTTTCTTGTCATTGTGCAGTTTTTGTGGGGTCTGGCGTGGGTGTGTGTGTGTGTGTGTGTGTGTGTGTGTGTGTGTGTGTGTGTGTGTGTGTGCGCGTGTGTGACCCTGTGTGTGTGACTATGTACCACACACACAAACCCCATCTGTTTGATGGCCGGACACAGTCTGGGAAAGGGTTTTCAGACAAAGAATTCACACAGAGCACAAAGGTCCAATTATGAGCCCACACTCTGAGGAGGGAGGAGGGCTGTTTTGGAGGGGGATAATAGGGGCTTGTCCATCTCAGAGGGGTGTGAGGGCTTCCTTGCCGCTCCTACTGCGCCCCACCACCAGTACCACAAACAAGTATGTGTTAACTAGGATGAAGTTGGTGGTTAACGTTACTCTTAAGCAAAATTAAAAAATATATTCATACTTTTCCATTTCAAATGACATAATTTGTGATCTAGTAAGACTGGAGAAAATAAGTATATTGACAAGTATATAAGTATATAAACAGTTGTCTTCAAATAGTCGTTGACACAAGAAAAAAAACATTGAACAGAGTCATCTCCGTGTTGAGCTTCTGCCGTCTTGAAAAGCCGTAAAAACCTTAAGACACGGATCAGTGAGCACCGCAGCAATATATGGGCAGGTGAGACAAAACATCTGGTTGCTGTTCATTTTGTATAAGCTGGATATCTTATTAGTTCTCTGAGATACATTGGAATAGAAATGGTCAAGATGTCATGCAGGGGAGGGGACATTGAGAGTAAACTTCTTCAAAGGGAATCTTTCTGTATCCACAGGCTCAACACACTGTCTCCTCTTGGCCTTAACAAAGAGCTTGACTTGAAATGGTTTATATAGTTTCAAAATGTCAACAATTTAATCCTAATTGAATATTAGATGTGTACGTATATTACTGTAAATATTGATCACATTCCTTGTGTATGATCATATATTTTCATACATTGAATGTTAATATTGTGAACCTATGTTATAGATGTTTTAGTCTCTGAGTACTGCATCTATATACAGTGGCTTGCGAAAGTATTCACCCCCTGTCAGAGTCGTGTGTATAGGTGGCAGGGAAGTCAGGCGCAGGAGAATCAAACTGAGTGTAATGGAGTTATTTCATAAAAACAGACGAAAACATAACATAACTCCAACACTAAATGTAACAAATAAAACAAAGTGGGTACGAGAACCCAATCGCGCACCAATACAAAACACCACAACACTGAAATAACAAACAATCTCTGACAAAGACATGAGGGGAAACAGAGGGTTAAATACACAACAGGTAATGAATGGGATTGAAACCAGGTGTGTAGGAAGACAAGACAAAACCAATGGAAAATGAAAAATGGATCAATGATGGCTAGAAGACCGGTGACGTCGACCGCCGAGCACCGCCCGAACAAGTAGAGGCTTCGACTTCGGCAGAAGTCGTGACAGTACCCCCCCTGCACGTCGACACCGGCCTCGGGGACGACCCGGAGGGAGAGGTGCATGGGCGATCCGTATGGAGATGGTGGAATTCTCGCAGCATGGAAGGATCAAATACGTCCTCCACCGGAACCCAGCATCTCTCCTCCGGACCGTACCCCTCCCAGTCCACGAGGTACTGAAGGCCCCTCGCCCGACGTCTCGAATCCAATATGGATCGAACGGAGTACGCCGGGACCCCCTCGATGTCCAGAGGGGGTGGAGGAACATCCCCGCACTTCAGCCTCCAGGAGCGAACCAGCCACCACCGGCCTGAGGAGAGAGACATGGAACGAGGGGTTAATATGGTAATTAGTGGGTAGCTGTAACCTATAACATACCTCGTTCACTCTCGTCAGGACTTTAAACGGCCCCACAAACGGTGGATCCATCTTCCGACAGGGCAGGCGGAGGGGCAGGTTTCGGGTCGAAACCTGCCTGAAAACCTGAGGTAAGACTGCCCAAGACCCAGACATTCCATGAACGCCATCCAGACCCTTCATGTAAACTGGGGACCCCAATCAGACACTATATCCTCAGGCACCCCATAGTGCCGGAAAACGTGTGTAAACAGGGCCTCTGCATTTTGTAAGGCTGTAGGGAGACCGGGCAAAGGGAGGAGACAACAGGACTTAGAAAAACGATCCACAACGACCAGGATCGTGGTGTTACCCTGTGAAGGTGGAAGATCAGTTAAAAAATCCATCGACAGGTGCGACCACGGCCGTTGTGGAACAGGTAAGGGTTGTACCTTACCTCTGGGCAGGTGTCTAGGAGCCTTGCGCTGGGCGCACACTGAGCAGGAGGAAACATAAATCCTCACGTCCTTAGCTAAAGTGGGCCACCAGTACCTCCCATCAAGACAGCGCACCGTCCGACCTATCCCAGGATGACCAGAGGGTAACATGTGGGCCCAATAGATCAGTCGGTCGCGGACAGCAGACGGAACGTACAGACTCCCAGCTGGACACTGAGGGGGAGAGGGCTCTGCACGTGACGCCCGCTCAATGTCCACGTCCAGCTCCCACACTACCGGCACCACCAAACAAGAAGCTGGGAGTATGGGAGTGAGATCCATGGACCGCTCCTCCATGTCATACAGCCGGGACAATGCGTCTGCCTTAACGTTCTGGGAGCCTGGTCTGTAAGAGAGGGTAAACACAAAACGAGTGAAAAACATGGCCCACCTTGCCTGACGAGGATTCAGTCTCCTCGCCTCCCGGATGTACTCCAGATTGCGATGGTCAGTCCAGATGAGAAAAGGGTGTTTAGCCCCCTCAAGCCAATTTCTCCACGCCTTCAAGGCTTTTACGACAGCCAACAGCTCCCGGTCCCCCACATCATAGTTTTACTCCGCCGGGCTGAGCTTCTTCGAAAAGAAGGCACAGGGGCGGAGCTTCAGTGGCGTACCCGAGCGCTGAGAGAGCACTGCTCCTATCCCAGCTTCAGATGTGTCCACTTCCACTATGAATGGCAAAGAGGGATCCGGATGAGCCATCACAGGAACCGAGGTAAACAGAGCCTTCAGGTGCTTATAAGCCCTGTTCACCTCAGCTGACCACTGCAAGCGCACTGGGCCCCCCTTTAGCAGTGAGGTAATGGGAGCAGCAACCTGACCAAAACCCCGGATAAACCTCCGGTAGTAGTTGGCAAACCCTAAGAATCGCTGCACCTCCTTTACCGTGGTGGGAGTCTGCCAATTCACACGGCTGCAATGCGGTTGCTCTCCATCTCCACTCCTGACATGGAAATCCGATGCCCTAGGAAGGAGACGGACTGTTGGAAGAACAAGCATTTCTCAGCCTTGACATATAGATCATGCTCCAACAGGTGCCCAAGCACTTTACACACCAGGGACACCACTACACCCTGCCCGTGCAGGTCTCTGAAAATCTCATCTACAAATGATTGGAAGACTGATGGAGCATTCATCAACCCATATGGCATGACGCGGTACTCATAATGCCCTGAGGTGGTGCTAAATGCCGTCTTCCACTCGTCTCCCTTCTGAATACGCACCAGATTGTACGCACTCCTGAGATCCAGTTTAGTGAAGAAGCGCGCCCTGTGCATTGACTCAATCGCCGTAGTGATTAGAGGTAGCAGGTAACTATACCTCACCGTGATTTTATTGAGACCTCGATAATCACAAAAAAGAAACTCAAGGAGACGGGTGAAATGGAGAGCTGAATGTACCCCTGAGGCAGGGATTCGGAGACATATGTCTCCATAGCCACAGTTTCTGCTTGCGACAGGGGATACACATGACTCCTGGGAAATGCAACGTCTATCAGGAGATCCATCGCACAATTCCCCCATCGATGGGGTGGTAATTGAGTCACCTTCTTTTTACAGAAGGCGAGAGCCAAATCGGCATATTCTGGGGGAATGCGCACGGTGGAGACCTGGTCTGGACTTTCCACTGTAGTAGCACCAACGGAAACCCCTAAACACCTACCTGAGCACTCTCGCGACCACCCCGTGAGAGCCCTCTGTTGCCAAGAAACAGCGGGGTTATGAAAAGCTAATCAGGGTATGCCCAGCACCACAGAATATGCAGGAGAATCAATAAGGAAAAGACAAATATTTTCCTTGTGACCCACCTGCGTTACCATACGCAAAGGAGCGGTGGCCTCCCTGATAAACCCTGACCCTAATGGTCGACTATCTAAGGCATAAACGGGGAAAGGCATATCCATAGGAACAAAGGGGATCCCTAAACTATGAGCTAAACTTTTATTAATGAAATTCCCAGCCGTGCCTGAATCTACTAACGCCTTATGCTGGGATTGCGGGAAAAGTCAGGAAAAGTGACAGAGACAAACATATGTGCAACAGAGGGCTCTGGATGAGAATTGTGCCTACTCACCTGGGGTGACGCCAGAGTGCCCTGCCTGCTGCCTTGATTCCCAGAGGAACCAACCCGGGGCCGACCAGCAGTGTGACCTCTGTGCCCACATATGGTGCACAAGCAGGAACCCCCTCCGGTCTCCCTGCGCACCATCCCTCCCAACTCCAAGGGTACAGGAGAGAGGGTGCAGGAGGATGGAACAACCCGACCCCGATCTAGACGTCCACAAGTAGCCAGCATGTTGTCCAGCCTGATGGACATGTCCACCAGCTGGTCGAAGGTGAGGGTGGTGTCCCTACAGGCCAGTTCCCGACGGACGTCCTCGCGTAGAATACAGCGGTAATGCTCGATCAGGACCCTGTTGCTCCATCCAGCGCCGGCAGCCAGGGTCCTAAACTCCAGAGCAAACTCCTGTGCGCTCCTCATCTCCTTACTCAGATGGTAGAGGCGCTCACCCGCCGCTCTGCCTTCGGGTGGGTGGTCGAATACTGTCCTGGAATGGCGGGTGAACTCCTTAAAATGGTCCAACACCGCATCCTCCTCTCCACACCGCGCTAGCCCACTCCATGGCTTTCCCGGTCAGGCACGAGACGAGGGCGTAACTCTTCTCACGGTCCGATGGAACTGGGTGGACCGTGGCCAGATACAAACTTAGTTTGAGGAGAAAACCCTTGCAGCCGGCAGTATCTCCGTCGTACCCCTTAGGCAGGGATAGATTAATCCTGCTGGGTTCAGGCAGGGAAAGGGTGCTCAGGGGAGATCCCGGTTGTGCTGGTGGAGGCGCTGGAAAAACTCCCTGTCTCTCCCAGCGGTCCATATTCTGGACAATGCGATCTATGGCGGCACTCAGATTGTCAATCATCTCCATATGTTCCATGACGCGCTCCTCCACCTCCATGGCCGGGGTACCTTCTCCTGCTGAATTCATTTTTTTGGTCAGAGATTCTGTCAGAGTCGTGTGTATAGGTGGCAGGGAAGTCAGGCGCAGGAGAATCAAACTGAGTGTAATGGAGTTATTTAATAAAAATGTAATAAAAACCACAACACTGAATTAACAAACAATCTCTGACAAAGACATGAGGGGAAACTGAGGGTTAAATACACAACAGGTAATGAATGGGATTGAAACCAGGTGTGTAGGAAGACAAGACAAAACCAATGGAAAATGAAAAATGGATCAATGATGGATAGAAGACCGGTGACGTCGACCGCCGAGCACCGCCCGAACAAGGAGAGGCTTCGACTTCGGCAGAAGTCGTGACACTCCCCTTGGCATTTTTTCTATTTTGTTGCCTTACAACCTGTAATGAAAATTGATTTTTGGGGGTTTGTATCATTTGATTTACACAACATGCCTACCACTTTGAAGATGCAAAATATTATTTATTTTGAAAAAAGCATCAAATAAAAAAATCTGAAAACTTGAGAGTACATAACTATTTACTATTAGCCACCTTTTGCAGCAATTACAGCTGTAAGTCTATTGGGGCATGTCTCTATAAGCTTGGCACATCTATCCACTGGGATTTTTGCCCATTCTTCAAGGCAAAACTGATCCAGCTACTTCAAGTTGGATGGCTTCCGCTGGTGTACAGCAGTCTTTAAGTCATACCACAGATTCTCAATTGGATTGAGGTATGGGCTTTGACTAGGCCATTCCAAGACATTCAGATGTTTCCCCTTAAACCACTCAAGTGTTGCTCTAGCAGTATGTGTAGGGTCATTGTCCTGCTGGAAGGTGAACCTCCATCCCAATCTCAAATCTAAAATCTCTGGAAGACTGAAACAGGTTTCCCTCAAAAATGTCCCTGTATTTAGCTCCATCCATCATTCCTTAAATTCTGACCAATTTCCCAGTCTCTGCCGAAGAAAACATCCCCACAGCATGATGCTGCCACCACCATGCTTCACTGTGGGGGCGGTGTTCTCGGTGTGATGAAAGCGCCAGACATGGCGTTTTCCTTGATGGCCAAAAAAACTCAATTTTAGTCTCATCTGACCAGTGTACCTTCTTCCATAAGTTTGGGGAGTCTCCCACATGCCTTTTGGCGAACACCGTGTTTGCTTATTTTTTTCTATGAGCAATAGCTTTTTTCTGGCCACTCTTCTGTAAAGCCCAGCTCTGTGGAGTGTACATCTTAAAGTGGTCCTATGGACAGATACTCCAATCTCCTCTGTGGAGCTTTGCAGCTCCTTCAGGGTTATCTATGGTGTCTTTACTGCCTCTCTGATTAATGCCCTCCTTGCCTGATCTGTGAGTTTTGGTGGGCGGACCTCTCTTGGCAGGTTTGTTGTGGTGCCATATTCTTTCCATTTTTTATGATGGATTTAATGGTGCTCCGTGGGATGTTCAAAGTTTATGATATTTTTTTATAACCCAACACTGATCTGTACTTCTCCACAACTTCATCCCTGACCTGTTTGGAGAGCTCCTTGTTCTTCATGGTGCCGCTTGCTTGGTTGTGTCCTTTGCTTAGTGGTGTTGCAGAGTCTGGGGCCTTTCAGAACAGGTGTATATATACTGAGAGATGTGACAGATCATGTGACACACTTAGATTGCACACAGGTGGACTTTATTTGACTAATTATGTGACTTCTGAAGGTAATTGGTTGCACCAGATCTTATTTAGGGGCTTCATAGCAAAGGGGGTGAATACATATGCACGCACCACTTTTCTGTTTTAAATTTTATTTTTTTAAACAAGTAATTTTTTTTTATTTCACTTCACCAATTTGGATTATTTTGTGTTTGTCCATTACATGAAATCCAAATAAAAATCTGTTTAAATTACAGGTTGTAATGCAACAAAATTGGAAAAAATGCCAAGGGGGGGTGAAAACTTTTGCAAGGCACTGTACAGGACCTTCCACCCCACCGGGTATATGGATGCCTGATGAAGACCTAAGGGTGTCATACATAAATATCACATTTTCATTTCTGTTTTCCTTTTGTCTTGAAAACTTTACCTTCACTCTGTGTGAACTCTGTGAAACGGATTAGAAAGCCTCTATTGGGAGGCGGCGATAATGCCCTGTAAGAGTCACCTTTCATCAGGTGCAGTCACAGGGGTGACAGAAGCTGTGCCAGCTCACAACTTTGATTCCTTATCTCACATTTCAACAATCTACTTTTGGTGGGGTTTTTTCCCTCCTTCATTACACAGGACGTATAAGGTTGTGATTTACTTCAGCTCACGCATCTTGTTTTAACTGGTATGGAGTGACTTCCCATGCTGTGATACCAGAAGCTGGGAGTGTCTACTGGGCCAGACTGGTGTTGTCTACTGGGCCAGACTGGGGGTGTCTACTGGTCCAGGCTGGGAGTGTCTACTGGTCCAGACTGGGGGTGTCTACTGGTCCAGGCTGGGAGTGTCTACTGGTCCAGACTGGGAGTGTCTACTGGTCCAGGCTGGGAGTGTCTACTGGTCCAGACTGGGAGTGTCTACTGGTCCAGGCTGGGAGTGTCTACTGGTCCAGGCTGGGAGTGTCTACTGGTCCAGACTGGGAGTGTCTACTGGTCCAGACTGGGAGTGTCTACTGGTCCAGGCTGGGAGTGTCTACTGGTCCAGACTGGGAGTGTCTACTGGTCAAGGCTGGGAGTGTCTACTGGTCCAGACTGGGAGTGTCTACTGGTCCAGACTGGGAGTGTCTACTGGTCCAGACTGGGAGTGTCTACTGTTCCAGACTGGGAGTGTTTACTGGTCCAGGCTGGGAGTGTCTACTGGTACAGGCTGGGAGTGTCTACTGGTCCAGACTGAGAGTGTCTACTGGTCCAGGCTGGGAGTGTCTACTGGTCCAGACTGGGAGTGTCTACTGGTCCAGGCTGGGAGTGTCTACCGGTCCAGGCTGGGAGTGCCTACTGGTCCAGGCTGGGAGTGTTTACTGGTTTAGACTGGGAGAGTCTACTGGTCCAGACTGGGAGTGTCTACTGGTCCAGACTGGGAGTGTCTACTGGTCCAGACTGGGAGTGTCTACTGGTCCAGACTGTGAGTGTCTACTGGTCCAGACTGGGAGTGTCTACTGGTTTAGGCTGGGAGTGTCCACTGGTCCAGACTGGGAGTGTCTACTGGTCCAAACTGGGAGTGTCTACTGGTCCAGGCTGGGAGTGTCTACTGGTCCAGACTGGGAGTGTCTACTGGTCCAGACTGAGAGTGTCTACTGGTCCAGGCTGGGAGTGTCTACTGGTCCAGACTGGGAGTGTCTACTGGTCCAGACTGGGAGTGTTTACTAGTCCAGGCTGGGAGTGTCTACTGGTGCAGGCTGGGAGTGTCTGCTGGTCCAGACTGGGAGTGTCTACTGGTCCAGACTGGGAGTGTCTACTGGTCCAGGCTGGGAGTGTCTACTGGTCAAGGCTGGGAGTGTCTACTGGTCCAGGCTGGGAGTGTCTACTGGTCCAGACTGGGAGTGTTTGCTGGTCCAGGCTGGGAGTGTCTAATGGTCCAGACTGGGAGTGTCTACTGGTCCAGGCTGGGAGTGTCTGCTGGTCCAGGCTGGAAGTGTTTACTGGTCTAGACTGGGAGTGTGTACTGGTCCAGGCTGGGAGTGTCTACTGGTCCAGGCTGGGAGTGTTTTCTGGTCTAGACTGGGAGTGTCTACTGGTCCAGGCTGGGAGTGTCTACTGGTCCAGGCTGGGAGTGTTTACTTTACTGTTTAATTGTTCGCCAAAGCAACTCAATATGTTTTTGTAATCTACAGGTTACAGGTGCACTGCCAGAAGGGAAATATATGCTAAATGTATTTCTCACTTGTAGCATTTTAAATGCATAGACATTCAGCTGCAGAACAGTCCCTGGACAATGTGTTCCCAAATGAGAAACTATTCCATATCATATCTTAACATTGCATCTTGTGCTTTGTTGCAGTTGTGTGTTCAGGATCATGTGTTTGTGCATACCATTAGGGATACAGGCTCTGGAGAGCACGTGAGAGTGAGCGCAAGGGTTTATGTGCATGTGTATGTGTGTGTGTATGTTTGTGTGTTCTGTTGCTGACATCGGAGCATCAGCAGCTGTTAAACTCTTCTCACACACCAGGTGCAACCTGTATCTCTCAGCACTGTGTCAGCACATGGTCTGGCAACATGTCACTGTCTAACACAACGGACACACACATATGCACGCAAGCATACACACCTGTGCAGTGCGTCTGTTAGGTCAGTTGATGCATCCGTGTGTGTGAGAGAGAGAGAGAGAGAGAGAGAGAGAGAGAGAGAGAGAGAGAGAGAGAGAGAGAGAGAGAGAGAGAGAGAGAGAGAGAGAGAGGCAGACCTGTCATAGCCACATTGCTGATTTCTGAAGTGATAGGGGCACGCAAGTGACAGAGGTAGTAAATCCACATCGGTCTCTTGCCTCAGTGTGAATAGTCATAACCACATCACAGCCACACAACCAGGCGATGATGACCATGTTCTGTCCTACAAAAACATTCATATATACAGTAAGGGTTCCATGATCATGTTATGCAGTGCCAATGATGGTATAAAGCCTAAAGTTCTGTCTAAAAGGAAAAGCTATATTGAGTAGGTAATTTACTTTTTTGTTATTCTACATACGGTTTTACAATTAGCTATTTATGGAAATAATCATGCCATGTCTAGCCTACTTATGTAGAGCAAGTTCAGATCGGCATCAACTTTTCCCAATTACTGGTTAACAGTAAGTACTTTATTGAACCACGATAGTCTGCAGAATGAATATGTTATGAGAAAAACAGCGGCGTAGGGCAGCAACTGATATGAGCGGACGCTGACAGATGCTGTGAGAGAGGAACACTGGTCCGGGCCTCTCCAACAGACCGTGCTGCAAACTTTCCAATCGTCTCCAAATTCACATAATCCCACCGTCCGGAATGATAAATTATTGCCTGTGTTCTAATCTTTGTCTCAGGGGTCATCTTTCAGGGTTGAGGTGACTCTGCGGTGAACACTGAAGGATTGTAGCAGAACAGGATAATGTAGCGTTGATGTAACACACAGCATCCCAATCCCTGCATAACGCTCAGTAACTTTGATGGAAATCATCTGTGATGACAAACATGAGGGCGGTTACCTTGTTAATGATATTCCTCAATGCAGTAGCAGTAGTGATGGGTGCATGGGGAGGTACAGGCAGGGCAAACTGGGAGGCCGGTTGAATGTTTGAACACTGAAGTGGGTAACACCTGTTTCCCGTTTCATCTCTGAAGTCAAGTTGAGTCTCTGCAGCCAGGGTGAAACTGTGTTGCAGGCATTGGGGGGGACGAATAGTAGACGGGAGTGTATGTATGTGTGTGTCATGACACGATAGGAAACAGCTTTCCTGGCTTTGGTGAAACAGTATTTTACCGCCTTAGTTTCTGAGCAGCACATTATGGCTCTGCAATGCCCCTACACCACATTTCCTGCAATTCTACACAGTTTGACATTACTTATTATTCCTCTTTTTAGGGGTATTTTGAGGGGTATATGGAGGGGTATTTTGAAAACATAGTATAAATTGAAGGATAAGTCCTCACCATCATTAATGAAGGTATTTCAAGGCAACTATTAACAAGACACAAAAGATAAGTTGGCTGAGATGTATTATAATGTGATGCACACATGCATATTTATTTAGGAAGATGAGAAAGCGGAAGACTGAGTTTTGTTTTAGTTGGAATTTGCCTACCTTATGCCCAGTCCATTTTTGTGTGTGTGAGCATACATACTATGGTTGAATGTTGATCCAGACTCCTGAGTCTTTCTCCCGACCGTATTCTGTCAGCAGATAGAAATGTTTTTCCAAATCAGTATTTTCTTCTTCAATCTGAGCCAGATTGACAGTGCTCTGACCCAATGAGAATGGGGGGTCACCAAGGGTCAGAGTGCCATGGGCCAATCACATTTCAGGGAGGGACATGTCCCCCCAACCCCCGTGGCAATTTATCAACTTCAAGCCTACAGTTGGTCCATGTACAATTTAATTAATTTATGTGTGAGCATCTGGTAGGTTCTAAAGAAAGTATATAATCACTAGAAATGTGAATGGAGACAGTTTGCCCCCTTGTGGGAGCTGTGAAATTTGTTTTGTTGACCTTGCGCAGACAAACAGAAGGCTGCACATCTCTATACAAATTCACACAGCTTGCCTCACACTATACAGGATCATGGTCTGTTATGAATCAGATACTACAGTCCAATCAAAGTTGCAACTTCTAGGCTAAAACAATATTTCTTTCATGAAAATGGATAAAAAGCAGTGTTTTAATAAAGTAGGCATGTAACATTGGAGGCCTACATTAGATTTCTTCATGTTTTGAGGAAAACACTGCTTAGAAACTCCTCAAATAGCTTACTATTGCTTCTTACCTGCTGCTAATGTAAATAACATCAGTTGCATGGATGAGAATACGTTTTGAATAGCTAAACAAGCCCAGCCCATGACAGTCCCCTGCCCAGCTGGCCTCGACCTCAGAGCATTATTTAAAATGTTAATATCTTTTTCTATGAGTGATGGAAAGAAAATTGGCCTCAGCGACAATTAATTGCATAATTCAATGGATATTTTGTGCACAAAGGTGATGAAATGTTCAAATTTGAATTCTCTAGGAATTGTCTTTCTGGGCCAGGCGTCAGTTAAACTGCAGTACGGAAGCAATACTGTAGGAGCAGTCAAAAAAGTGCTTACAGACCGGAACCCTGGCCCCTTGATTGCTACTCTACATGGATAGAGTAGCAATACAACCAATACAACCTCACAAACGAGAGCCAATCGTAGGGAAATATAGCCTATAGTTGTCCTCACAGGCCAATCAAAAGAAAGCGATTAGTTTTCTCCTGGATTTATATTCCTCCATTAGTTCTACTACTGTTTGAAGTTGACAGTCTGCGATGTTTGCAGATCATTGAACACGCAACAGGTTACATTGTAGGCTATACGTACCTTTTGTAAGGGTCTTATTCAGAGGTATTCTACATATTTTCCTGTGCAAACTAATATTAACCCATGTGTTTTGTGTTGTCATGGTCAGGCTGTTTGGCTGTTACCTTTAACATATGGTCTTGCATAATGCGGTGTGCATGCCCTTATGGCAGGTTTGTGTTGGGAAGGCTCTCTTTTATTAGCCCCCTGTTTCCCAGTTGAGTTCTCTGCAGCTGAGGCGTGAAACTGCTCTGTGTTTAGGGCCATACCCGCAGCTGCACAATAACTCAAGGTGCAACCACTGTATATAAATGCTGGATTGCCGATACTAAATGTATTGGCCATTAAGAGGCTTTGAAGCCACCAGTAGGCCATATTGGCATTGCCCAGTAGGAGCAGTCCTCCATAGGGATGAATGGAATTCTATATTATTTCAATTAAATGTTTCAAGGACAAAATAACATGTATTTAAGTCATTTTTGTTGTTGTAGTGGACACAGTAGCATTTAGTAATCTCAAAGAAATACATGAAGGAAAATGTTTTTATATATTTTTCTGACTTTTAGTTTGTATGTTTAGCTCACATAATACAATTTGAAGTATGCATTAAGGTATCTGTTGGCCTAATTTAATAAATGTGGCAAAAATGAATGTAGACATCAATAAATTCATTGCTATAGCTTTGCAAATATTTTCTACAATGGTATGGGAGTACCAAGATGGAAGCATGTTGGCTTCAACACAGCACCCCCTACTAGTCATGCAGTGTACATAGAAATCGTTTGGGTGCAACCCATACTTCTTCTCCCTCCTACTTGGTTTGTAACATGCAAAAGCACTTACCCCTGAGCAGGGTTATCTCTCTCTCTCTTTGTCACTCCCTCTCTAAAACCATTACACAGACAAGAGTGTAGACATGTAGACCAATGCTAAAAATAATTACTCCATGTCATATGTTAAACACGACTGCACTGAGGGACACATGTTAGTCATTGTTGAGTAGATCCTATAATAGCACAGTGGAGGTAGACAATAATGACAGAATCATTCCAAACTAAAAACCAGTAGATGGCATCAGTGTGCCATAACTTCACTGTAATGAAGGAACTTGCACCCCTTTTTGCCTCAGTTTGTAGGGGCATGGACTGGCCCATGTTGACTCTACAAGGTGTTGAAAGCGTTCCACGGGGATGCTGGCCCATGTTGACTCTACAAGGTGTTGAAAGGGTTCCACATGGATGCTGGCCCGTGTTGACTCTACAAGGTGTTGAAAGCATTCCACAGGGATGCTTGCCCATGTTGTCTCTACAAGGTGTTGAAAGCGTTCCACAGGGATGCTGGCCCATGTTGACTCTACAAGGTGTTGAAAGCGTTCCACAGGGATGCTGGCCCATGTTGACTCAACAAGGTGTTGAAAGGGTTCCACAGGGATGCTGGCCCATGTTAACTCTACAAGGTGTTGAAAGTGTTCCACAGGGATGCTGGCCCATGTTGACTCTACAAGGTGTTGAAAGCGTTCCACAGGGATGCTGGCCCATGTTGACTCTACAAGGTGTTGAAAGCGTTCCACAGGGATGCTGGCCCATGTTGACTCTACAAGGTGTTGAAAGCGTTCCACAGGGATGCTGGCCCATGTTGACTCTACAAGGTGTTGAAAGTGTTCCACAGGGATGCTGGCCCATGTTGACTCTACAAGGTGTTCAAAGCGTTCCACAGGGATGCTGGCCCATGTTGACTCTACAAGGTGTTGAAAGCATTCCACAGGGATGCTGGCCCATGTTGACTCTACAAGGTGTTGAAAGGGTTCCACAGGGATGCTGGCCCATGTTGACTCTACAAGGTGTTGAAAGCGTTCCACAGGGATGCTGGCTCATGTTGACTCTACAAGGTGTTGAAAGCGTTCCACAGGGATGCTGGCCCATGTTGACTCTGCAAGGTGTTGAAAGCGTTCCACAGGGATGCTGGCCCATGTTGACTCTACAAGGTTTTGAAAGCGTTCCACAGGGATGCTGGCCCATGTTGACTCTACAAGGTGTTGAAAGGGTTCCACAGGGATGCTGGCCCATGTTGACTCCAATGCTTACCACAGTTGTGCCAAGTTGGCTGGATGTTCTTTGAGTGGTGGACCATTCTTAATACACACTGGAAACTGTTGAGCGTGAAACACCCCGCAGCGTTGGAGTTCTTGACACATAAACCGGTGCGCCTGGCACCTGCTACTATACCCCGTTCAAAGGCACTTAAATCTTTCGTCTTGCCCATTCACCCTCTGAATGGCACACATACAAAACCCATGTCTCAATTTTCTTAAGGCTTAGAAATCTTTCTTTAGCTGTCCTCCCCTTCGTCTACACGGATTGAAGTGGATTTAACAAGTGACATCAATAAGGGATCATTTCACCTGGATTCACCTGGTTAGTCTATGTCATGGAAAGAGCAGAGTTCTTCATGTTTTTTATTCTCAGCGTAGATCTTAGATGACCACTTCTGTTCTGATTATCTTGGATCTAATGCATTTTCTTTTACTGTTTCTTAGTAATTGTAACACACTGTACAGCCTACCAATGTTTAATGCATAATCTTTCCTTAATCTACCAAAGAACTTCTAATTCGTAGGTATTTTGTGCCTTTTTGCTGTTGCCAAATGCTACTAACTGAAATAACAAAGGAGAATTGTACAGTGTAAAGCATTCAAATCAGCGCATATGGAAGCCATTGTCCAGATCTTGTGTAATGCTAGATGTTAAATTATCACATTTGATAGTATGGAAACAACAAAAATTCACAAACCACTTCTCCCAGAATGTCACATTTGTCAAGTTGCTTAAGAATGTTAATTTGAAAAATGTGTTTGACCTTCAAGTTTGTTTTAAAGGTTTATAATTCATCCTAACGAGGTATTCCATGTCGTACCTGTCTCAAGGCTTAAAAATCCTTCTTTAACCCGTCTCCTCTTCTTCATCTACACTGATTGAAGTGGATTTAACAAGTGACATCAATAATGGATCATAGTTTTCACCTGGATTCACCTGGTCAGTCTATGTTGTGGAAAGAGCAATGTTTTGTACACTCAGTGTATTTCTCTGGAAAGCATTGAACTAGTCAATGTGGGGTTTGTGTGGTATTGTGAAGAGGACAATAAAGGTATCGGATGTTAAGAAGATATTCAAATCTTGCAAATGAGCCATCTATCACTGTAAAACACGTCTTAGACAACTGTCATATTTCTATTCAGTTGTCGTGGACATATTGGCTCTCCACCAAAACTAGTGCTAGTAATGCCATGCTTCTGCCCCCTAGAGGATTTACCTCAAATTATTCATCCCAGCTAATTCTGACAGGCATTTCCCCCATCATTTATGACTATTTTACTTGTTTTTTATTTTTTTTATTTTTTTTATTTAACCTTTATTTAACTAGACAAGTCAGACCATTTTACTTAATCTCTCATTCGTATGGCAGCCATCAAACATGCTTTCTCATCCAGGCTTGTAGTGTGATGTCATCTCAGCTCCTGGTATTGTACAGTGTAGTGAGTTCACTCTTGTGCCCGAGCCAGGTGTTGTCACCGTGGGAATGTGCCTCATTGACGGCAGGTGGGGGACAGCTGTATGGGCAGAAAGAAGTTGTTCAGCCAATCTGGCATCTCGTCCTCTAGTTCAGATGGGGAGGTTGGCTTGGTAATGAAATTTAGCATCCTGTCAAATAACTTCTGATTCATAATTAGTGAGGCTCCCCACGTGAAAAAATACTATAGTATATTATGGTATAAATACTGTAGTATCACTATATTTGTATACTATAGTATTCACTGTAGTGTTTTTGCCATTTTTACTGTAGTATACTGTAGTATTTACTAAGTATAAATACTGTTGTATTACTATTGTTAAAAAAAACTATAGTATATACTATACTAATTACTGTAGTGTTTTTGCAGACTTTACTGTAGTATACTGCAGTATTTACTAAAGTATAAATACTGTTGTATTACTATTGTTAAAAAACTATAGTATATACTATACTAATTACTGTAGTGTTTTTGCAGACTTTACTGTAGTATACTGCAGTATATACTAAAGTATAAATACTGTTGTATTACTATTGTTAAAAAACTATAGTATATACTATAGTAATTACTGTAGTGTTTTTGCCGACATTTCTGTAGTATTTACTGCAGTAATGTTTTTATTTGACTATCTTTGACTTAGAAGTGGGGTCTTTCTCCTTGAGAAAACCTGCTGGACAAACACTAAAAGAGCAACGTTTTCTTAATCTGTAGGTAGGACTGCGTCTGAATGGAGAGTTACTTCTACTTTTTTCTCTAACCTGTAGAGAACATAATATATGGTCTATGCTTGACATATAGGTTTCTCACTCCTGGGTGGCACAAATTGGGTTTTTGGGAATGGGTGGGGTAAATGCAAATTATTTTTTGTAGTATCGCTATTGTTAAAAAACTGTAGTGTTTTTGCAGACATTACTGTAGTGTTTAAATGCAGAGTTATTCTCAGGATAATACAGTAGTATTCTTACAGTATGCTACAAAATGCTATAGTAAGCACTAGACGATTGTGGGATACTACAGTGTGTAGCATAGTATTCTACAGTATACTACAGTTTACTACATAATTCTATACATTTATATATAAGTAAAACAATGTAATGTGGGTCTACCATCTACGTAGCGTCTGGATGATATTATCTATTGAACAGTTTAACATCAGCATTTCAATATGGCTAAATCTACAGTGTGCTGGACTGAGCTTGCTTTCTGAACCATCTCTGTATGTTTCTGAGCAACTGAATTTCTTGCAACTCTACCAATTTTGTCATGTGCAGAGAGAATTTAAAAAAAGTTTAACAGCTCATTTCCTGAAATTCTACACATTTTGCCATAATTTATGCCATGTTAACATGATATCTGAGTGAGAGTGACTAACAAAATGAATGGGGCTCCCTGGAGGTCAGGGCCCCTTGGCACGTGTCCTTCATGCCCCTTCGGTAATTCTGCCATGATTACTACAAGTTTAGATAGCTATCGACCGGGGGCCCTAAGCGGCCACTTATGTCTGTTATGCCTAGGGCCGGCCCTGGGTGGAGAATTTATCGATCTAGCCACTGAGCTGAGGCCTCATTTGTCTCCCTCTCACAGGCTTTTCAGATGACGGGATGCTGCCTTTTCCCCCAGATGGTGACAGCCTTCCTCAGATAGAGAGACAACTTATTAATCAGGCTTTCCCTCCTCCTCATCCACCCCTCCTCAGCAGCCCCTCTGAGTCCCTTTCAGATTGTGCAGCTGCAAACAACGGAAATGAGCCTTGAAAGTGTAATTAATGAGTGTAATGGTGAGATAATTATAGGGAACAGAAATATTGATCAGGGCCATGAACTCCCGAGTCTTACAAAAATGGAGTGGCGCACTCAGCAGTTACCTCATCCATGTTTCAGGAAATATGGCATGAGGTCACGTGATACATTGGACCATTTTATTGCAGTGAAGGATTATTGGGATAGATAAAGAACACTCAATCAAAGAAGAGACAGGTTCTTAGTTGAACTCTCGCTTCTTTTGATTTATGAGAAAGTATCTGAACTGGGGAGAATGATTGCTGTACTGCTCTGCTGAGCAAGTGACTTTATTAGACTGTTAAATTAAAGTGCCATAAGCCATCCAGCAATATATGTCGTTCTTGTTTTAGAACTGGCTGAGTCAAAGTTTACAGTAAAGCTGTTGGCAAAGTTTCATGTGTGAAGTGACTGTGAACTTTTGAAAGAAAGACACGATCAATGAACCAAAACTACTAGCAGAATAGAATAAATAATACACTATTGGTTCTGCATAACAAACGGCCAGTGTTTCTTGGTTGACTGATGAAATTAAGTCACAAACTGGACACGATCAATGAACCAAAACTACGAGCAGAATAGAATAAATAATACTCCAACATACTCACTGAGACCTTAGTCTGATCTCAAGGAGGAACTTCTCAACACTTATCCTGTCCTTACATACTCCTAATATATCACACTCAATATATCAATTCAATATCATGAAATAAGGACATCAATACAACAGCCTGTTTCAACACATTACGGCACACTTTCTAATAGTAATGCCACATCAGGCACCACTTTGAAATCATCACTGAAATATTGATTTCACACGAAAAAAGATGCAGAAGATGATGATATTGCCTGAAATGAGATCAAATGATTGGCTGACACACAGCATGCTCTCCTCTCCTCATATGGTTGTGGTTAATGAGGCTATGTGCTGATGGTGAGATGGAAGATGGTCAGTCATGGTGACAGGTTTATTTTGGGGCTCATACACGAGCAGGCATGAAAAGGACATGCCAGGCTGAATAATTCAGCAGCTCTCAGCTCTACTGATCCGTCCACAGATCAATAGACACCATTCAGATGGATTGTGCCATATGTCCTCTAAAACTCGACATCACAACTATGCTGGTTCAATTAATCTTAGTTAACCTTTCTAATGTCCAAACAACCAATAACTAAAAGGCAGTGGCATGTCCAGAATATTTTGAATGGAGTGGCCAAGGTAGGGCACAGACCCAGTTTAGGGTGGCCATAACATTTTGAACCTTAATCGAAGCAAGGTGGATTTATTAAATATAATTATGATGGTTCAACGCATGAAATGCTTCAGTTTAGGTTTGGTACATTTCCCTGTTTAAATAAATCATAAATCAATTCTAAAAGTTACAGTTGTTTGCATTCCAAGTCAAGATTTTATGTAAGGGCATTAGCATAAAACAGTCAATTCACTTAAAAGTACCATCTAGAGGGCGCAGCGCTCTAAGGCACTGCACCACAGTGTTGTGGCGTCACTGCAGCCTGGGGTTTGATCCCAGGCTGTATCGCAACCAGCCGTGACCGGAAGTCCCGTATGGCCACGCACAATTGGCCCAGCGTCGTCCGGGTTAGGGGAGGGCGTGGCCAGGTAGGGGCTTTACTTGGCTCATTGCGCTCTTACGACTCCTTGTGGCAGGCCGGGCACCTGCAGGCTGACCACGGTTGTCAGTTGAACAGTGTTTCCTCCGACACATTGGTGCAGCTAGCTTCCGGTGTTAAGAAGCATGGTTTTTCTGGGCATGTTTCGTAGGACGCATGACTCTACCTTTGCCTCTCCTGAGCCCGTTGTGGACTTTCAGCGATGAGACAAGATCGTAATCATGAAATTGGGGAGAGAAAGGGAGTAAAAAAAACAAAAACAAAAAAAATGTAATTGAAGATCTCTATTTTAACTTGTAAAATGATTTCTCATTTATGTCTATCTCGGTTTCATAATTTTCTTTTATTTCGCAAGAGGCTGAATTTATTTCACCCATAGAAATAGATAGAGGACCCATCTTTGAATCTGTGCCATTATAGCACCTGTGACAGCATAGGCAGCACTATTGAGGCAGTCTCCATTTTGAAATAATACGTTTTCTGTTTCACGATTGGCTGATCCCTCCTGATGACCTGGTTGGACACGACTCCAACAGAGTCACCAGGAGGGATAAGCCAATGAAGTTGGAAGTCCCACCCAGTTGACTACATTAAAATGGTGGAAACCATCAATGGCGCTGCCCATGCTAACACAGCCTTTTTGCCACTAGAGACCTCTATCATTCTCTATGATTTCACCAGAGAAAGCATCCGAGCTAGGCAAACAGCGTCCCTCTTTCTTAATATCTGTAGCCCATGTATTTTGTATTGGGTTGCGAAAGGTGGCCAGAAGCGCAACAGCATAAGGTGGCAAATCAGATTATCTCAGAACCCATGTTTGATTGAATGCAGCCCAACGTGTTTTTTCTCTGTCCGTTAAGTGGCAGTGCTGCTCCCTGTGCATGGAGTAGAGTGTTTTTATTTCCTAAAAGGCCCCTGACCTCTGAGGCTCCCTGACAGGGTGAAGCATTAGCCCCTCGCGGTGGCGTTCGTCCCCAGCCCCTGGATGTAAATTTCATGTCACAATATCAAACGCTCATCTGATCAAAGGTCAGCTCTCCTTTGTGTAGGTGTTTGATATAGAAATGTTTATTTTATATCCAGCTGTCAGAGTATGTTAGGGTGGAGAGAGAGAGATTAATTGAAGAGAAGCTAAAAAGCTTGTCATTTTTGTTGAGTGTTTCTTTTTTATCACTATGTGTTTACATTTAGCAAATGGTTTTGGTTGGTTTGAGCAATACAGTTTGGCACTGTGAAAGTGAGAGCAGATTATCTGATTATTCCTGTATAGTTAGCCAATTGCTCCTTAAAATCCTACCCCAGCTTAATGTGAATATTAGATTGTGTTTTGGACATGCCCCTACACTCACACAGATACACACACAAACAGATACACAGACACTCAAACATTATCCTACACATGATTGATAGCAATAATGATACTGAACAGCTATTATGATACTGAGCTGCTATTTTATGTTTAATAAAACGCCTTATTTGGGTTTACTGGCCCCTCACCTCAAATGGCATTGTTGTTATTTCCCCATGTACTTCTCATGAGCCACAGAAGATTGGAGAGGAAAGGAGGAAGGAAGTTTGAATTGATGCATCATTCCGATTAATTAGGGACATGATTTGCTGCTGCGCTTCTGAAATAAACCAATCTGAATGTGAAATTAGGATTAATCAGAGAACAGCGTGGCCAGGAAGCATCCAGATCTGTGACATTATGCATTAAATTACGTTTAAAAAAGAAACCATCCCTACCAATCAGTGACAGAGTCTTATGTCATTCAGGGTGTGTGCGTGCATGCGTGTGTGTGTGCGTGTGTGTATGTGTGAGAGAGAGAGAGAGAGAGAGAGAGAGACATCCAGATGGGCTGTTGAGGCATGTGGTAGCTGAACAAACACACAGCCATGTCAGACACATGTTTACTTACTTGCACCACCGGAGGTGTTATACATTATCTCCATAATATCTCAATGAGTCTGGCCACTCTGTCTGTGTGCTACACTGGCACCATATTTGCCTGAAGAAATTAAATAAGATTCATGGTAGGCACCAGTGGAACACCATGGCCTGCAGCAAAGGGATTGTTATTATTTAACTTTATGGAAGCACCAGAAGATTTGTCAGCTCAATGCAGACCATAGGAATAAATGTCTGAACTGCTACAAGTAGCCAAGTGGTTGTACTGTTATGTGCTTGATAAGTGTCACAGCACGTCAGGCCGGATGGCACAGAGAGACAAATAGGGAGCATTCTAGTTACAGTATCTCCTGTTTAGGGTCATAATATGTAGTCCCCTGTCTGTCTGACTAGCCCTGACATTTTTTGATTGATACAAACTCTGAAATGAACTACTCTTGTATTTTACCTGTGGTAGCACAGAGAGACCTTGGTGTCAGAACCTGCATAGTTCAGATCTCTTTCTGTTCATAGTTGCCTGATTATCGGGGAAGCTATCTCCAACCCTGTTCCTGGAAAGTTACCCTCCTGTAGGTTTTTTCTCCATTTCCCCAGTTGTAACTAACCTGATTCAGCAAGATCAGTGAAGTGAAGTATATAGCCAATCCTCAATTACTATCCTGTTTTTAAGGCAGATGAAGCATGTCATTCCCTTTCTAGATGATAGATGGCAATGTTGCTCTTCCAAAGAATCCCATCCAGTCAAGTTGGCGGCTAATACATGTGACTAGGTGTTCCCTCTCTGTCCCTTTGCTAATGTAAATGACTGCTCTTGTGAGAGGACAATTCATTTAGGTACATACAACATCATTCAACAATACATCTGACGCTACTATACTAAATGTTACAACTAAATGCACAGGTAACTTTTTTCAACTATGTCTTTATAGCAAAGCATAAAAAATACATTTTGAGAGCAACATTGAGTTTGATGGCTCAATAGTAGGCATACACAATCATAAAAGATAAATGTATATATTCTTCACCACAGCTCTCATCATGTACAACATCATTTTGAACCATACTCAGACATGTCCCTCCATCCTATCCAGTGAAACATTACATTCTCTCTTTGACTAGTTCGATGTGAATTATTGCACAATTCATAATGCTGAGAGATTTATAGATTCAGTGATAATAAAAAAGGCCAGACTACGGATGATTTGGGGGAAGGGGAAGAATTTGCATTGCTCACAGGGGGCCCAAATATTCTGACTATAATCCATAAAGGAAGATCTGTATGTGAGAAGAAAAAAAGCAAAGAAAACGGGCATCTCTTAAACAGATTGCTTTATCATCTCAAATATAAAATGAATCAATGGGGAAGAGATAGATTCATTCCACTGGGTAATTTATTCTCTCCCTGCTGCAAATGAAGGTCTGGTCTCATCTCTGTGGCAGTGAATAGGCTTTGTTTATGACTAAGCCTTGGTGCCCATAGACTGTTGCATTAATCGGCTGACAGCCCAGCGCTGACCATGCCCATAGAGAGGAAAGAGGGTGGGGGACCACAGCGAGAGAAAGGAGGGGAGGCAAGGATTCACGGTCCTTTATTTGTGTGTACTCCACCTTACCCACAGTGAGATTGGAAGAAAAGAGAGCTCAAGAAAGAAAAATGAACAGAGAGGGAGAGAAATAGAAAGTGAGAGAGAGAAAGTAAGAGAGGTTAAGTTAAATACAAATGAGGACAGTTGAAGATAGGCTGAGAGGGGTAGTAAGAAAGAGCTAAAAGAGAGGAGGGGAGATAGAGGGAGGGAGAAACACAGTCAGACAGAGAGAAACTATGATCTTAGTACAGAGTAGGGATTAACATGGGTAACCTGGGACTGCGTCTCTTTTAACAATTTAGAGAGGCATGAGGGAAAATGCTATCTTCTGTCCTAGAGCCTATGCTATTTTACTATCCAGTCCCAATCCCACTGAAACCCCAAATCCTAACTCCTGTTTTACATGAACATTCAAACTTTATTCTGTATAGGTTGCATTACCAAAGCACGCCTCTCATTTCTGCATTCCAAAATACCTCTGTAACATTTCTCCTGTCTCGTAGGCTACTGGCTGCCCATGTGAGAGCTTCGGTAGAGAACGTGTAATCAACCAACTGTGTGATTAATATATATATTTTTAAATGTTGGTACCAGTTAAGGTACCTTGATATTTAAACTATTGTCACTCTTCATCTCCCAGTTATTGATCTGATCTGCGATCTGTATAATCACCGACTTGATTTAGACAAATATAGGAGATGTTCTGCAATTTGCTGAAGGAGGTTATCTAACACGTTTAACAACTTTGGTCATTTGACTTTAGTCATTCGACTACCGTTACGACGTTTGTGTGATTCGACAACGCTATATTCGGGCTGCGCTCTCTGTCTCATTGGCGCTCTCTGTGTCGAAATAGCCTAGTGCTTAAATGCGCTGAATTAATTGAGGAACATGATAACGCTCGGAATTTATGAACGGACTGTTTGGAACTTCACAACATCTTCATCATTGGCGATCAAATATAGTTACTCTATCATTACTAAATCTCAATTTAATTTGCTCTGAAATGTTTACATAGTGGCGCAGCCAAGCCGATAAGGTGGTGCAACGCCCTTCTTTTGTGGGGAGAACCCTGGCATAATGATCATATCTTGGTTTTAAACGCTTTAAATGGACACCACCAATTTTTGTGATATTTCCCTGGACACATAAATATGAATTATTCCCGGTATTGAAATTTGGTAGATTCTCTGAAAAATATTAATCCCTAGTACAGAGCTCCAGATGCTGTTTAAATCTCCCTTTTCCACAGAGTGCCACCTAGGTGACTCCAGCGCTGCTCCCCTGTGTTGTCGCTGCTTCTGAAGCTGAAAGCTTAATTAACACACACACACACACGCACGCACACACACACACACACACACACACGCACGCACGCACGCACACACACACGCACGCACGCGCGCGCACGCACACACACACACACATGTGCGCGCACGCACACACACACACACACACACACACACCGACTGCATGGCTAGGATATGTCAAGCAGACACGTGTTCCATCTCTCAATTCTGATATAAATATTTCTTCAAGATCAAAATGTGTTTTCATGTCACTTTTGTAAAGTGTAATTTCAGATGCAACTTATCACAGTGTGTATTGGAGTGCACTGGAGTGTATATTTCTCCATCACTTTTGCCTCCACACACACTCTAACACATAGCGTTAGGATGCAATGTGGTGTGGGTGTGCTTTGTGATTAGGCTAAGTTGATGAGGGAGAGGAGTGGTGGAGGAGATACTCAGTGACATTTCCTCTCTCTCCATGGCAGGCAGGCAGATGGTGGCCCCGTCCCCAGCCCCTGCTGCTCCTGTGTCTCTGCTCTACCTCGCCACCTCAGGTCAGTGACTTTGATTCACTAAGCACCCTCATTAGTATTCCTAGAAGCTCCACAGCAGACACCCAGTTTCTGGGTGAAAAACATTCGCTTGTGTCATTGTAGGACTCTCTTTCCATGTGCCATATTATTCCAGAGATTAACATCAAGGGATGAGGAGAAAGTGAGATACTCTCAGACGTCTTAATAAAAGTGTAAGATGTTATCTTAGGTAAAACTAACGGAAACAGGAGTATCGACCACTTTCATGATATTTGGAGGCACTGATGACACACACATGTGCACACACATACACACACACATTTACTGACACACTGTCACAGGGCTCTCATGATGTCAACTGAATAATATTCAGCTAAATGAATGAATTCTCCCTCTATCAAAAGAGGAAACAGGCAAAAGTGTCTAAATGGTACATTTTGGTGCACAAGAAAAATCTCCATATTGAAGGAACATTAAGAAATCACTTTAGAACATTTTAATAAACCATGTTTTCTGATATGCAAATACCTCTGTGGGGTTTGGCTTTTTTTTGTTGCTGAAATGCAACAGTGACAGAGAATGTGTATACAGTGAGTAAATGCTAAATTAAAACAAATTACTGCTCAAGGACATGAGCTACATACATTTAGGCAGTTAAAGGCAGTATTAGGATGTCATTTTCAGGAACATTTTGTGGAATAGCCATTAGACAAATTCACTATGAAAATTACAACATTTAAATGTCCAACCTTTAAATCAGAGACAATAAGAGGACATAACCTGTCCATGTCCTTTACTACTTTTCCCTCTCACATGTCATATTCCATGTTCGCACTTTATCTATATTGTTAAAGAAAGAGGCCAAGTATGTACAGTATGTGGTTGTATTGATTGGGGCTATGCACAAGGTAATATACAAGAGGCCACATGGGTCTAATTTCCAAAGCATCTATTGTTATTTTCACATGCATAATGGGATGGACTTTCAGCAGAATTGTCAGTTCACTAGGACAAGGTTGTCTGCTTATATTGCCTAATATTGAGTTAAGTCGGACATTGATTTATCAGAACTTGTAAACTTAAACAATCATGGCCTTGCCACACAATTATATGGGAGTTTCTTAGTGTGAATACCTTGTTAACTAATTCATTTTACTGACTGGTCCCTGGTCATGAGATTAGAAAGATTAAGAAAGGTGTCACGCATACTGGTAGCCTTGAATAGTAGGTTGCACCATTTGTCACTTCTAAGGCAAGTGAATAAAACATGCGGTTGTCCGGCCCAACCAGTAAACCAAGGTCACTCTCAGTCAGTAAAAGGTATTGCCCTTGTCTAACCGGTTAGGCCCCCTGAGGCTGATTCAGACAGGTCTATTTGGAACAGTCTTGCTTGACCTCCCACTATGTCTTCGCCTGGGGCCATGTATGCAGTGAATCAATCACATGATAATACACACCTCACTATTCATGACCTCACCATACACACACAGGTACACACACACACAGTCACACACCACTGCCCCTACTCGGCCAGTCCCTCTCTTTGCTACCATAATGTAGCAGGCAAGAAGGTGTTGTACACTTAGTTGGTAACATGGCACTCCCAGGCAGAACCGTTGAGGGTGCAACAATACAGCCATCCAGGGTTGCAAACTGACGCTATATTACTGGAAACTTTTGAAGGTTACGATTAAACTACCAAAATATTGGTGACTTTCAAGGTTTAATTGGCCTTTTTGGGTACTTCAGATGATCACTAGCGTCTGTAATTATCTTTGGCCCTCTGTGAGGCCTTATCACATATATCAACTAATCAAATATTTTCAGACCAACAGTTGATTGTTATGCACTGCTCCTCTAGAGATTACCAGAGCCAAATGTTTTTGCCAAACAAATAGTATTTTTCACTGGTATGGTGTAGTGGCTCATTTTCTGTGGTATCCATAATGCAAAAGTTTTGAGCTGAAAATGCTCAGCAGTCAATTGGGTTCGTGAGTGTAAATTCTTCAGCAGGTCCTGTATAACATCACACCCTACTGAGCTATTTTTCCGCATGGCATAACTTCACTTATAAGGCAAGGTTTCAGCTGGTGCATTGGTTTCTGGTGCTTCAAATGAGAGAGGGCAAATGGAGGGGCAGAAGACCTAAGACAAGATGGGGAATACAACAGTGCACCCGATGAGGAATGTGGTAACATATTGTTGGGAGAACGATCAGATAGACTGGTGTGGTCTGTATGGGTGAGATGATTAAGTGCTTAAGTTGCATTTTCTTCTCAGAGCAGCCAGCCTGGGGCTGGGAAGCTGCATGATTGCCTCTGTGCGCTACATTACATTGACATGATGGAGAATACTCTCCCGGGGTCTGGAATAATGTAAAAGGGAAAAAAAGCCCATTCCAGCCAGGACCTCAGAATTCTCAGTATGCAATCGGATTTGCTGATGTATCTCCCTGCGCCAGCACCTCAATATTGATGACAGGCAGAGCTTTCACACACGGGTGAGCCGCACACATCGGGGGAGTCCTCTGAGAGAACCAGGCCTCCCAGCTGGGTGTCTCCCGGCCCGCTCCCCCTCACACCAAGAGAGCTCAACCGTGCCTACAGGAGAGAGAAAAAACTGAGCTGGAAGCGAAGTCAAAGTGGACGAAATGTGTATTTTCTTTCTTCAGTAATTAGAGAAGGGCAAAAAAAGGCTGATTTGATCAAAACCGAATCCATCAGCCAGACAACTGGAACAAATGACTCAACCTCACAGCGGGGAGCTGCAGCCTTATTATTTTGCTTTTGCAACTTGAAGGGCACATGACGCATGGTCATCTGGCCCAATGAACTGTCCCCAAAGTTAAGGTGGATATACATTCGTAAAATATGTGTAGTGAGATCTATCTCTCTTCAACATCAGATGTGCAACTTTTCTGTTTAGACTCGCCTTGTATGTGATGTGGCCAAAGCCACTGCTTCATGTAAATAGTATAGTATATAGACAAATAAAATAATGATAGAAATTTAAACTATACAGGAGCTCCTCCAAACAATATTGCACATGGTGTTGCACACACTTGATAAATGCAATGATTCACAAATGTGTGGATATTTTTAAAGCCTTTCATGTTCAATTTGGCTAAGGGAGCAGAAATGCTGTCTGCTAGTATTCTGGTATTTAAGGTCATTGTTGCAGGGATGTGGTGTGAGAAACATTGTCTTTACACTGTACCACTCAGAGGGGGTATGTGGTGTGAGACCCATTGTGATTAACACTGTACCACTCAGAGGGGGTATGTGGTATACAGTAGATGTCTCCCACATTACCACTCAGAGGGGGGATGTGTTGTAGATGTCTCCTACACTACCACTCAGAGGGGGGATGTGGTGTAGATGTCTCCTACACTACTACTCAGAGGAGGGATGTGGTGTAGATGTCTCCTACACTACCACTCAGACGGGGGATGTGGTGTAGATGTCTACTACACTACCAATCAGAGGAGGGATGTGGTGTAGATGTCTCCTACACTACTACTCAGAGAGGGGATGCTGTGTAGATGTCTCCCACACTACCACTCAGAGGTGGGATGTGGTGTAGATGTCTCCTACTTTACCACTCAGAGGAGGGATGATGTGTAGATGTCTCCTACACTACTACTCAGAGGAGGGATGTGGTGTAGATGTCTCCTACACTACCACTCAGGGGGGGGATGCTGTGAAGATGTCTCCTACACTACCACTCAGAGAGGGGATGTGGTGTAGATGTCTCCCACATTACCATTCAGAGGGGGGATGTGGTGTAGATGCCTCCCACACTACCACTCAGAGGAGGAATGTGGTGTAGATGTCTCCTACACTACCACTCAGAGGTGGGATGTGGTGTAGATGTCTCCTACTCTACCACTCAGAGGAGGGATGTGGTGTAGA
Source organism: Oncorhynchus mykiss (assembly GCF_013265735.2). NCBI lineage: Eukaryota > Metazoa > Chordata > Actinopteri > Salmoniformes > Salmonidae > Oncorhynchus > Oncorhynchus mykiss. The sequence continues at coordinate 71,653,711 of NC_048581.1, forward strand.
TGTCTCCTACACTACCACTCAGAGGTGGGATGTGGTGTAGATGTCTCCCACACTACCACTCAGAGGTGGGATGTGGTGTAGATGTCTCCTACACTACCACTCAGAGTAGGGATGTGGTGTAGATGTCTCCTACACTACCACTCAGAGTAGGGATGTGGTGTAGATGTCTCCTACACTACCACTCAGAGGTGGGATGTGGTGTAGATGTCTCCCACACTACCACTCAGAGGTGGGATGTGGTGTAGATGTCTCCTACACTACCACTGAGAGGAGGGATGTGGTGTAGATGTCTCCTACACTACCACTCAGAGGAGGGATGTGGTGTAGATGTCTCCTACACTACCACTCAGAGGTGGGATGTGGTGTAGATGTCTCCTACTCTACCACTCAGAGGAGGGATGTGGTGTAGATGTCTCCTACACTACCACTCAGAGGTGGGATGTGGTGTAGATGTCTCCCACACTACCACTCAGAGGTGGGATGTGGTGTAGATGTCTCCTACACTACCACTCAGAGTAGGGATGTGGTGTAGATGTCTCCTACACTACCACTCAGAGTAGGGATGTGGTGTAGATGTCTCCTACACTACCACTCAGAGGTGGGATGTGGTGTAGATGTCTCCCACACTACCACTCAGAGGTGGGATGTGGTGTAGATGTCTCCTACACTACCACTGAGAGGAGGGATGTGGTGTAGATGTCTCCTACACTACCACTCAGAGGAGGGATGTGGTGTAGATGTCTCCTACACTACCACTCAGAGGGGGGATGTAGTGTAGATGTCTCCCACACTACCACTCAGAGGTGGGATGTGGTGTAGATGTCTCCTACACTACCACTCAGAGGTGGGATGTGGTGTAGATGTCTCCCACACTACCACTCAGAGGTGGGATGTGGTGTAGATGTCTCCTACACTACCACTCAGAGTAGGGATGTGGTGTAGATGTCTCCTACACTACCACTCAGAGTAGGGATGTGGTGTAGATGTCTCCTACACTACCACTCAGAGGTGGGATGTGGTGTAGATGTCTCCCACACTACCACTCAGAGGTGGGATGTGGTGTAGATGTCTCCTACACTACCACTCAGAGTAGGGATGTGGTCTAGATGTCCCCTACACTACTACTCAGAGGAGGGATGTGGTGTAGATGTCTCCTACAATACCACTCAGAGGAGGGATGTGGTGTAGATGTCTCCTACAATACCACTCAGAGGGGGGATGTGGTGTAGATGTCTCCTACTCTACCACTCAGAGGAGGGATGTGGTGTAGATGTCTCCTACACTACCACTCAGAGGTGGGATGTGGTGTAGATGTCTCCCACACTACCACTCAGAGGTGGGATGTGGTGTAGATGTCTCCTACACTACCACTCAGAGTAGGGATGTGGTGTAGATGTCTCCTACACTACCACTCAGAGTAGGGATGTGGTGTAGATGTCTCCTACACTACCACTCAGAGGTGGGATGTGGTGTAGATGTCTCCCACACTACCACTCAGAGGTGGGATGTGGTGTAGATGTCTCCTACACTACCACTGAGAGGAGGGATGTGGTGTAGATGTCTCCTACACTACCACTCAGAGGAGGGATGTGGTGTAGATGTCTCCTACACTACCACTCAGAGGGGGGATGTAGTGTAGATGTCTCCCACACTACCACTCAGAGGTGGGATGTGGTGTAGATGTCTCCTACACTACCACTCAGAGGTGGGATGTGGTGTAGATGTCTCCCACACTACCACTCAGAGGTGGGATGTGGTGTAGATGTCTCCTACACTACCACTCAGAGTAGGGATGTGGTGTAGATGTCTCCTACACTACCACTCAGAGTAGGGATGTGGTGTAGATGTCTCCTACACTACCACTCAGAGGTGGGATGTGGTGTAGATGTCTCCCACACTACCACTCAGAGGTGGGATGTGGTGTAGATGTCTCCTACACTACCACTCAGAGTAGGGATGTGGTCTAGATGTCCCCTACACTACTACTCAGAGGAGGGATGTGGTGTAGATGTCTCCTACAATACCACTCAGAGGAGGGATGTGGTGTAGATGTCTCCTACAATACCACTCAGAGGGGGGATGTGGTATAGATGTCTCCTACAATACCACTCAGAGGAGGGATGTGGTGTAGATGTCTCCTACAATACCACTCAGAGGAGGGATGTGGTGTAGATGTCTCCTACAATACCACTCAGAGGAGGGATGTGGTGTAGATGTCTCCCACACTACCACTGGAGGTAGCAAATAATAAAGATCACATCATCATCTGGACCTCTTTGTCTTCTTCTTCTTCTTCTTCTTCTTCACCGGTTGACATTTATTTGGATGAGTCTTGCACTGGAGGCATGAACTGAGCAATTTCAGCAAGATGGGCCAGGCCAGCTGCAAAGTCAAAATTGGCTATATTGTAAAAATGTATGAAAACAAAAATGTGCTTTTTGGTCTTCATTTAAGGTTACCGTTTGACATTAGGGTTAGCAGTGTGGTTAAGGTTAGGGTTAAAGTTAGGGTTACGTTTAAAAAATAAGATTTTCTGACTTTATGGCTGTGCCAGCTAGTGACCACCCTGCAGAGCTGCCTCCAGAGTAAGATTCATGACGAAAAATTCTTACCTGAAGAGAACTGTAGAGGATTGTTTTTGACTCATTGACCATACAGACTTTCAATGAACCAAAGTGGTTTCCAGTTCTGCTGTAATTCAACTCATAAACAATAGCTATTGTAGTAATTAAGAAACATCCTCATCATCAGTGTTCATGGGGTTGTGCTGAAACTAGCCAGATAGGCTCAGAGTAAAAGCTGGGGTATTCATCCAGCCCCACAGATGGGGTTAGAAAGGCACATTTGAAACTTGAAGCGGGAACTCCAGGCCTGTATTTACATCAGCCTCCCATTGAGCTCCTATTTGTCTCACCTAGGTGGCAAAGGAGACATAGACAGAACGAGAGAGGCTTCATAACATCAGCAGGCGTTCTTCCACAGGTCCCTAGAGGCATATAATAACCTATTACCTCCATCTCTGACAAAAACACACATTTAAACTACAATTACACCCCCTGCCTCCTCTCCCTCATGCATTCCATCTCATCCCCTCTTCTGTTCTGCAATTCAATCACTCCCGACCCATGGCTCCTCCGCTTAACCCTTTCTTTCATCCGCCATGGAGAGGGTGCAAGATTGTCTCACAACTGGAGAGAGGCCTTGTGGGCAGGATAGGGAAATTCATCATAATGTGCAATCCTTCTATGGCGCACACACACAAACACACACACAAACACACACGCAAACACACACACTAAAACACTTTGATTCCCACATTCACGTAGACATTGGTTATTTTTATGGAGTAACATCTGTTGTGTAATTAAATGACTGTACACAATACGTACCAAATAATTACATTTGGATTCCACAGGACAATATAGTGCCCATTCTCTCAGCAGGTTCTTGTTGCTAAGGGTAAACATCTGAGAAAAGACAGGGCTAAATGAGGACAACGCAAATTCTTCCAGAGGAATATTTGATAGCATCGCTCTTTTTAATACCGAATGCATAAAGGTTTCCCCTTCTCAAACGAGGCTCTGTGACCCCCACCCCCACCAGAAAATAATGGTATCTTAACAATGTGTATCAAAGGATTACATTTTTTAAACCATAAAGTATCATTCTCTAAGCCTATAACTGCATGATAAAGATCATCCAAAATATTGTCCCTTGGTAGTAAAACATCAGCCTACAAGTTTAGACTGCAGTCTGAGGATAAACAACAAAATATGACCCCATCTATTCCCATTCTCTCAGTCAACATTCCCCACATTTGCAGCAAAAAGTTGAGACAGAGTAGAAAGTGCCCCAAAATAATGAATACTTTTTCAGTATTACTTTGACCTGAAAACGCAGTGCTACGTGCAAAAAATACATGTTATAAAGAGAAAATATATCAGGAGATCGGTTTCAATGTATAAAAAGGGAACATTCTACAGAAGTAAACATAAGCCAAAGGTATCATTAAATTACAGAAACCCCAGGAAGCCGCTTTCCCTCATCCTAGAGCAGCTAGGCCCTATTTCACAGCCTGTGCTGCAGCTGAAGGGGAAGAAATTGGAAAAAATGTGAAATTGATTTCAGTTCTATTTTATTTGACTCTCCTTCTATCATTTTACAATGCTATGCAGCGTTAGTCCATTTCCAGCCTGCACTGTGCTGATAATGGCAAAAAGAGCAGTCAGGCTGTTGCCTGTACTGTAGTATTGCAAGACACAGACATCCTGAGCAGGAAATACAACTAGCCCAGGCCAGGCCAGGGGTGGAGATCAAATCAAATCAAATTGTATTCACATGCTTCGTAAGCAACAGGTGTGGACAGCAGGTGTGGCCATGTACTCTTATAATATCCACCCGATTTCTTGCAAGATTTCTTATAAGTGACCGAATTAGTGTTCCTTGAAAGCGGCAGCTCTAGCCTTTTGCTCAGTGTGAATGTTGCCTGTAATCCATGGCTTCTGGATGGGATATGTATGTACGGTCACTGTGGGGACGGCGGCGTCGGTGCACTTATTAATGAAGCCTATGACTGATGTGGTAAAATCCTTAATACCATCGGATGAGTCCCGGAACATATTCCAGTCTGTGCTAGCTAAACTGTCCTGTAGTTTAGCATCTGCTTCATCGGACTGCTTCCATATTGAGCACGTCACTGGTACTTCCTGTTTGAGTTTTTGCTTGTAAGCGGGAATCAGGAGGATAGAGTTATAGTCAGATTTGTCAAATGGGGACAAGGGAGAGCTTTGTATGAGTCTCTGTGTGTGGAGTAAAGGTGATTTAGAGTTTTTTCGCCTCTAGTTGCACAGGTGACAAAATGGTAGAAGATTAGGTAAAACGTATTTCAGTTTTCCTGCATTAAAATCACCAGCCACTAGGAGCGCTGTCTCTGGATGAGCATTTTCTTGTTTCCTTATGGCCCTATACAACTCGTTGAGTGCGGATTTAGTACCAGCATCAGTTTGTGGTGGTAAATAGACAGCTACAAAAAATATTTACATAAACTCTCTTGGTAAATAGTGTGGTCTACAGCTTATCCATGGGGTATTGTAACTCAGGCAAGCAAAACCTCAAGACCTCCTTAATATTAATGATTGCGCACCAGCTGTTTTTAACAAAGAGACACACACCACCCCCCTTGAGCTTACCCGACGCTGCCATTCTGCCCAGCTGATGCATAAAAAGACAGATACATTTATATTATCCGTGTTTCCGGGAAACAAAGCATATTACAGTTTTACAGGTCCCTTTGATATTCATTTATTTTTATTTAACCTTTATTTAACTAGGCAAGTCAGTTACAAACAAATTCTTATTTAAAATGATGGCCTACCAGAAGGCAAAAGGCCTCCTGCGGGGATAAAAAAACAATTGGACAAAACACACATCACGACAAGAGAGACATCACAACACTACATAAAGAGAGACCTAACACAACGACATAGCATGGCAGCAACACATGAAACACAGCATGGTATCAACACAACATGACAACAACATGGTAGCAACACAACATGGCAGCAGCACAACATGGTAGCAGTACAAAACATGGTACAAACATTGTATGGCACGGACAACAGCACAAAGGGCAAGAAGGTAGAGACAACAGTACATCACACGAAGTAGCCACAACTGTCAGATAGAGTGTCCATGATTGAGTCGTTGAATGAAGAGGTGATAGGTGATAGGATAGTCTCGAATGGAGCTCATCCCGTTTGTTCTCCAGTGATTGTACATTCGCCAATAGAAAAGAGGGTAGAAGCGGTTTATTTACTCGCCGCCATTGTTTCTTCATGGTTCCTACATGTCGGCCTCTATATTGTTGTCTCTTTCTCTTCAGAGTGTTGGGAATTAGGGCCTGGTCCTGGGTGACCAGTATGTCTGCGCCGCCGACTCGTCGAGATAGAAATCTTCATCCAAATCCAGGTTAGTGATTGCTGTTCTGATGTCCAGGAGCTCTTTTCGGTCATCGGAAGTGATGGTGGAAACATTCTGTAAAGATCGTCGCAGAAAAAACACATAAAATAGCAGAACAAAGGTCAGGCGTCAATAAAACAGCCAGGAAGTTGTTCTACACAGCCATCACTGGCCTGGACTAGAAACATGTCCTGTTCTGCATTGATAAAAAGAACAAACAATACAGACAAAACCATTTTTTTCTCCAATGTCAGTGCACATGTTGCCTATACACAGGAATAAAATGTCCAAAAATGTCCAAAAATATGCCAGTGTCAGTGAATTGTTATAGCCACTAAAAGATCATGTCCTCTTGCATGTTGATGTAATTAATCTAATAATGCTGCCAGAATATATATTCTAATTAAGAGCAATATAGATTAAATGACACACCGCATTACCATTTGGAAATTACAAGATAATTGTATGGCTTATAACAGCAACTACCCTGTTTATCTTGACAGCATTAGATTGCAGGTGGCACCTCATGTGCTGAATGCCAAGAGGCCCACAGCACACGCTCAGCACATGTATTGTGATTGAGAGCTTAAATAGAAATTCTTTGCCTTTCATGCATTCTTATTAATTACGGAAAGGGCATTCCCTAACGCTAATGTTGAAAACAAGCTTGATATGGTATCTTTACTAGCATAGGAAAAAAAACAGATTACACAAGAGTATTTGGACACCCCTACAAATTAGTGGACTCGGCTATTTCAGCAACACCCGTTGTTGACAGGTGGATAAAATCAAGCACACAGCCATGCAGTCTCAATAGACAAAGTAGAGTGGCCTTGTTGAAGAGATCAGTGACTTTCAACTTTGCACTGTCAAACTGTAGGATGCCACCTTTCCAACAAGTCAGTTCGTAAAGTTTCAGCCCTGCTAGAGCTACCCCGGTAAACTGTAAGTGCTGTTATTGTGAAGTGGAAAGGTCTAGGAGCAACAACAGCTCAGCCGCAAAGTAGTAGGTCACACAAGCGCACAGAACAGGACCGTCGAGTGCTGAAGTGCGTAGGGTGTAAAAATCATCTGTCTTCGGTTACAACACTCACTACTGAGTTCCAAACTGCCTCTGGAAACAACGTCAGCACAAGAACTGTTCGTCGGGAGCTTCATGAAATGGGTTTCCATGGCCGAGCAGCCGCACACAAGCCTAAGATCACCATGCGCAATGCCAAGCATCGGCTGGAGTGGTGTAAAGCTCACCCCCATCGGAGTCTGGAGCAGTGGAAATGCGTTTTCTGGAATCATGCTTCAACATCTGTCAGTCCGACGGACGAATCTGGATTTGGCGGATGCCAGGAGAACGCTACCTGCCCCAATGCATAGTGCCAAATGTAAAGTTTGGTGGAGGAAGAATAATGCTCTGGGGCTTTTTTTCATGGATCGAGCTAGGCCCTTTAGTTCCAGTGAAAGAAAATCTTAACGCTACAGCATACAATGACAGTCTAGACGATTCTGTGCTTCCAACTTTGTGGCAAAAGTTTGGGCGAGGCCCATTCCTGTTTCAGCATGACAATGCAGAAATTGTTTGTTGAGATCGTTGTGGAAGAAGTTGACTGGCCTGCACAGAGCCCTGACTCCAACTCCATCGAAGACCTTTTGGGTGAATTGAAACGCTGACTGCGTAATTGCTCAACATCAGTGTCCGACCTCACTAATACTCTTGCGGCTGAATGGAATTTTGGAATGAGATATTCGCCAAGCAGTTGTCCACATACTTTTGGTAATGTTGTGTATTTCTGGAGTAAAATATCTATATCTCAGATATAATTCTGCTGTTGAAGTCGTGTTTTGAGGGCGAGAGGAAATCAAATGTCTAGGTAGCTAACTAGCTAGATGGTTAGCTTTGGCTAACCCTGAATCTTACAGACAAAGTTTCATCTCCTGTTTTTAGCTCCCCATATGATATGTGCTTGTTGGATAACTAGCCACCTTGTCATAGGAATAAAGAGTGATTCATCAGATATGTGTGGCAATAGCTAACATTAGGGACAGTTCAAAATTGACTGGGGAACTGGTCCAACTCAAGGTGTCATAAAAAATAAATCCACCCCCCTCCTCAACATAAAAAAATATTTTCACAAGACCCTACCTAGTACTGTAAAATAAATTGCACACCCTTTCCCTCATAGAATTATCTAAAAATAATGTTTACGACCATAAATAACAATAACTGTAGCGACCCTATGTTTATAAGTAGTGACTTCACCGCTTCAGCGTGCTTTTGTGGCACAGTCGATGTCACGCAGTGCTATGGGCCAGAAGGTTCAGGGTTCACCAAACCATGGTCGACCTCACTCTCCCTGCCTGTTTCATTAAACTACAATCAGAGACAATGATCAGCTACACTCTTATAAAAAAGTGCTCCAAAAGGGTTCTTCGGCTGTCCCCATAGGAGAAGCCTTTTTGGTTCCAGGTAGAACAATTTTGGGTTCTACCAAAATGGATTGATTTAATTTGTCAGTAAAAATAAATATATATCCACACAGTACAAAGATGTGTAAAAGGGACTTATTTCCATTGTTGTCCCTATTTTTTACATAAAGAGATATGCAACTACATACAGTGGGGAGAACAAGTATTTGATACACTGCCGATTTTGCAGGTTTTCCTACTTGCATGCAATAAATGCAAATGAATTACTTAAAAATCATACAATGTGATTTTCTGGATTTTTGTTTTAGATTCCGTCTCTCACAGTTGAAGTGTACCTATGATAAACATTACAGACCTCTACATGCTTTGTAAGTAGGAAAACCTGCAAAATCAGCAGTGTATCAAATACAGAGGGGCAAAAAGTATTTAGTCAGCCACCAATTGTGCAAGTTCTCCCATTTAAAAAGATGAGAGAGGCCTGTAATTTTCATCATAGGTACACTTCAACTATGACAGACAAAATGAGAAAAAGAAATCCAGAAAATCACATTGTAGGATTTTTTTATGAATTTATTTACAAATTATGGTGAAAAATAAGTAAATAACAAAAGTTTATCTCAATACTTTGTTATATACCCTTTGTTGGCAATGACAGATGTCGAACGTTTTCTGTAAGTCTTCACAAAGTTTTCACACACTGTTGCTGGTATTTTGGCCCATTCCTCCATGCAGATCTCCTCTAGAGGAGTAATGTTTTGGGGCTGTTGCTGGGCAACACAGACTTTCAACTCCCTCCAAATATTTTCTATAGGGTTGAGATCTGGAGACTGGCTAGGCCACTCCATGACCTTGAAATGCTTCTTACGAAGCCACTCCTTCGTTGCCCGGGTGGTGTGTTTGGGATCATTGTCATGCTGAAAGACCCAGCCACGTTTCATCTTCAATGCCCTTGCTGATGGAAGTAGGTTTTCACTCAAAATCTCACGATACATGGCCCCATTCATTCTTTCCTTTACATGGATCAGTCATCCTGGTCCCTTTGCAGAAAAACAGCCCCAAAGCATGATGTTTCCACCCCCATGCTTCACAGTAGGTATGGTGTTCTTTGGATCCAACTCAGAATTCTTTGTCCTCCAAACACGACGAGTTGAGTTCTTACCAAAAAGTTCAATTTTGGTTTCATCTGACCATATGACATTCTCCCAATCTTCTTCTGGATCATCCAAATGCTCTCTAGCAAACTTCAGATGGGCCTGGACATGTACTGGCTTAAGCAGGGGGACACGTCTGGCACTGCAGGATTTGAGTCCCTGGCGGCGTAGTGTGTTACTGATGGTAGGCTTTGTTACTTTGGTCCCAGCTCTGTGCAGGTCATTTACTAGGTCCCCCCCATGTGGTTCTGGGATTTTTGCTCACCGTTCTTGTGATCATTTTGACCCCACGGGGTGAGATCTTGCGTGGAGCCCCAGATCGAGGGAGATTATCAGTGGTCTTGTATGTCTTCCATGTCCTAATAATTGCTCCCACAGTTGATTTCTTCAAACCAAGCTGCTTACCTATTGCTGATTCAGTCTTCCCAGCCTGGTGCAGGTCTACAATTTTGTTTCTGGTGTCCTTTGACAGATCTTTGGTCTTGGCCATAGTGGAGTTTGGAGTGTGACTGTTTGAGGTTGTGGACAGGTGTCTTTTATACTGATAACAAGTTCAAACAGGTGCCATTAATACAGGTAACGAGTGGAGGACAGAGGAGCCTCTTAAAGAAGAAGTTACAGGTCTGTGAGAGCCAGAAATCTTGCTTGTTTATAGGTGACCAAATACTTATTTTCCACCATAATTAGCAAATAAATTCATAAAAAATCCTACAATGTTATTTTCTGGATTTTTTTACTCATTTTGTCTGTCATAGTTTAAGTGTACCTATGATGAAAATTACAGGCCTCTCTCATCTTTTTAAGTGGGAGAACTTGCACAATTGGTGGCTGACTAAATTATTTTTTGCCCCACTGTACTTGTTCTCCCCACCGTAGATACATTACATAGATACAGAGACATTAGAGAGATACATTACATAGATACAGAGACATTAGAGAGATACAGACACATTACAGAGATACAGACACATTACATAGATACAGACCCATTACAGAGGTACAGACACATTACAGAGGTACAGCAATGCTCAACCCCCAGACGAGTATGAGGGGCGAGTTTGAATATAATTCTTACAAGCTTGTTTGGCTGGTAGTTTATTCTTCAGATGTTTGGGGCTGCTGGTGAACCATGTGCAGACATAGTCAAAGTGACACTGGACTAGAGCAGCTGCCAGAGTCTTTAGGGTGTCAATAGCTGGGTTTCCATCCTGTTGGGGACAGATTTTCATGGGAATATTCTCAAATCTGCATGAAAACAATATGCACATTTTCCCATCACATTTGTGTTTCCACCAAATTGAGTTGTTGCTAATTAAAGTCTGTGAGTAAATACGTAGGGCACATCAAAATAACTTTGTGGGGTAAATTCCCATGTACTGAATAAAAATACAAAGAAAATGGGTTTCCGTAACATTTTCCACTGTAGGGCTACTGATGGTTTTGTCACAAAAACATTGTGTAGGTGTAGTGAATGTGCCCTCTATGGTATTGGCATGTGCGCTCTAGCCAACAGCTCACAGATGAGATTATTATACACAAAAGTGAGATTATTTATTATTTGTCAAATGGCAGCCAAGCATCGATCATCATGTCTCCAGAATAAAACCCTTGATATGTATTAAAATAAGCATCAAGCGCATCACCATGCACTTTCACCACCCTGTGAAGTTCATCATAATTGATTTAATCTGTAGCCTAATAAACTGCAAGCTTTCCCATGACGTCGTGACATGTTTTATCTGACATGTACTTTCCTCGCATAAAAAGGTTGGATGGAAACCTGGTTAATGTCAAGCCATTTTGAGGATGCTATGATTAAATTTTTGACAAATGTGCACATGCCTACAGGAGACTTTGAAGTAGCCTAATCAGATTAAAATGTTGACTGGTTGTGTTTATGCCACATATAAAAGGTTATACATTCTAAAAGTTAAATGACAAATATTTTTGATATATTGAAGCATCAGGTTATAGGTGCGAGAGAAATAGCCACTTGGATTGGAGACAGAGCTTGCGTTAAACTTTTCTAAATAATTGGGCCTGTCAGGAGCATACAGTATGTGGCAACATTATTATTGGACTACTTGGGAGAATGATGATCTGCAACAGACAGAGCATCTCAGTATCAGAAGTAAAAATACAGCCAGACTGGCCTGCTACTGTGTCTTTCTAAACTGTCCAGAGGAAACCCACAATGGATCCAAATGGAATGAAACAGTCAAATCACAGGACTTTTGCACAGTTATTCCAATGATGTTTTCACTGCAGCCTAGAGTAGAATTTTGTACCCACTTGAAAACAATAATCCAAGTATTTGTTGCATTGTGGTGTTGTAGGGTACTATAGTCTAGGTAGGTTAATTGTATTATCCCTAAACAAGATCAATAGGAGAGCTTTTGAGCTGATTGTTTCATGTCTTCACTGTTCTTTCATATGCAATGATGCACCTCACCTCTCCGCGTTGCATCGTGCCTGAGAACAGCTCTTACCCGTGGTATATTGGCCATATATCACAAACCCCTGAGGTGCCTTATTGCTATTTTTAACTGGTTAACAACGTAAATAGAGCAGCATAAATGCATGTTTCGTCATACCCGTGGTATACGGTCTGATATACCTTGGCTGTCAGCCAATCAGCATTCAGGGATCAAACCACCCAGTTTATAATAAAAGTTAGCACATGGAAAAGCGTAGTGCATAAGGGAAGTACCAAAACACCTTGATATGGGGGAGGTGCATGCAAGCAGATGAGGAAATGTGGCTAGCATGGAAGAAATTCTATAGTTAAACCTGCAAAAGAGCTAATGTAAACAAGGGAGAAAACACACTACCCCCATTAAAAAAACACAACCCTCCCCACAGCAAACCCCTGCCCCAAAACAAACCCCTGCCCCAAAGCAAACCCCTGCCCAGTACATTTTTATCTGTCCCTTAGCTAACTAGCTGCAGTGTCAAATATGTAGCTAGCTAACATGAGCTGGGTCAGTCCAGCGAAGCATCCTCCCACTCTACTGCTCTCTCTCACTCTGTGTGTGTGTGTCTAAATGTCATAAGCACATCTACCATACAGAGGGTTTATCATCCTAGTCAGCTTTTTGTAGACCATATACTAGAAATCAAAAATGTTTGTGTGTTTGTCTTTTTATTTACAACTTGTAGTGGCACAACAGAGGGGAATGAGAATGTGCCAGCACAGAAAACAAAACACCCTTCAAGGTGGAAAGGAGAGGTTTGGAAGAGAAGGAGGATGGAGGGTAAATCCCTTTTTGTCTAGAAGGGATACAGCTTTTGTCAAAATTGTTCTTTTAATAGCAGGTTAGGAGAATTGATGTAGAAAATGTATTTTATACCATACTGAAATGTGTCTGATTTGCATACTATTAACATGATTGATAGTAACATTTAGATATTGATTGTTGTTTGACTGATCAACCTTGATATTTCATTCTGAATGAAAATTTGAACATCACACTTGGAGCAAATCTTTTTAGTACGCATTCACCATCACATTTACTTGTAAAATTAATTGTCATTAATGCTATACAAATTGTAAAATTCGAGTACCGTTGACCTTTTTATGAAATTGAGCACATTGATAGATATTAAGTGAACTGTGAATAAGACCTTAATTGAAACTGTCCAGACTACAAACTTTGTTTGACATCAGTCTTCATTGTAAACTACCTGTGCTGGAAGACATCTCCACTATGGTGCTGGAAGGCTTAATTAATAAATTCATGTCAAATAAATTGCACTAATTTGTTGTCGCTGTCACAGTTTGCCATGAGGTGTAAAATGAAATTACCAAACAAAATGTTTAACTAGTACTTAAATAGTTTTCTGACTGGATACGTTTTACTCTTACTTGAATAGTTTCTTAAGAGGCATACTTTTACTTGAGTAAATTACAATCTAAATAATAGTACTTTTACTGAAGTACATATTTTCTGTACTCTACCCATCTCTGTAAATTATACATTATCTAATTATAAAATGTGGGTGAGAATCCACACTGGAGGAAAGTAGCCTAATCAGAGTGTTTCATCATTACACATCACCCCTTGTTCCTGTGGTCGAGCCCATCAAGGCTCTGATTGGTGAACCACTGATCCATTCAAAGCTCTTTGTTTGTTGGCAAGATTAGGGATTTCACACAATGCTTTTAACATACAGTGTTTTTGCAATTTACATATTTGACACACTTTAACATACATGATGACATTGTGCATGTTCATTTATACAGTAGTTATTGTTCAACATGTCCTCCCTTGGGAGTTTAACTCAAAATCTCTTTGTTCACGGCATTCCGATCTTCTTCCTATGCCACCATGTCTGTGTCATTTATCAGTTAATCTGACTGTTCTCTCATTGTTGATTTGATTGACTTATTTCAGCAATTTTCTGGCTTTTTGTATAGTTGTCTAATATTGGTGGGGTATATAACCCTGTTTCAATGTTACTCCAGTCCTGAATCACTATGATCAATAAAATAGTTTTTCTTGAGTGTACTTTTGACAGACCTGAGATTTGCATTCACCCTATTGCTTACACCTATCCAGTTGTTTCAGATTAAGTGTCTAGGGAGAAGGGGTTAGGATTTGTTTACGGACATGGCCTAACTATACTGGCTCAATAAGCACATGCGTGCCCTAGGGCAGGGGCACTCAAATACTATTTGAGAAGGTCCAGTCACACCAATTTCCTAGGTGACAAAGGTCCAGATGGATATTGTCATTTATCGGCATAGTAACAAATGCCCAACTCAAATCAAATCAAATCTTATTTGTCACATGCACCGAATACAACTTACCATGAAATGCTTACTTACAAACCCTTAACCAAATCAAATCAAATGTTATTGGTCACATACAGATGGTTAACAGATGTTAATGCGAGTTTAACAAAATGCTTGTGCTTCTAGTTCCGACGGTGCAGTAATATCTAACAAGTAATCTAACAATTCCCCAACAACTACTTAATACACACAAATCTAAAGGGTTGGAATAAGAATATGTACATATAAATATATGGATTAGCGATGACCGAGCGGCATAGGCAAGATGCAATAGATGGTATAAGGTACAGTATATGCATACTGCGGCAGGTAGCCTAGTGGTTAGAGTGTTGGGCCAGTAACCGAAAGGTTGCTGGATTGAATCCCTAAACTGACAAGATAAAAATCTGCCGTAGCCGTCATTGTAAATCAGAGTTTGTTCTTAACTGACTTGCCTAGTTAAATTAAAAAAATATATTTATGAGATGAGTAATGCAAGATATGTGAACATTATTAAAGTGGCATTATTTAAAGTGACTTGAGATCAATTTATTAAAGTGGCCAATGATTTGAGTCTGTATGTAGGTGGCAGCCTCTCTTTGCTAGTGATGGCTGTTTAACAGTCTGATGGCCTTGAGATAGATTTGATGTACCTGTACTGATCTCTCCTTCTGGATGGCAATGGGGTGAACAGGCTGTGGCTCAGGTGGTTGATGTCCTTGAGGATATTTTTGGCCTTCCTGTGACATTGGGTGCTGTAGGTGTCCTGGAGGGCGGGTAGTTTGCCCCCGGTGATGTGTTGTGCAGACTGCACCACCCTCTGGAGAGCTTTGCAGTTGAGGGCGGTGCAGTTGTCGTACCATGCGGTGATACAGCCCGACAGGATGCTCTCAATTGTGCATCTGTAAAAGTTTTTGAGTGTTTTAGGTGACAAGCCAAACCTACAATGCAGTTTTAAGAAAATGAGAGTTAAGAAAATATTTACTAAATAAACAAAAGTTGTAAAAAAGTAACACAATAAAATAGCAATAATGAGGCTATATACTGTACACGGGGTACCGGTACCGAGTCAATGTGCGTAGGTAAAGGATACCTCGCAACCCATGCGACCCCAAACTGTTCACACCCCTGTTGAGCATTTAGAAGCTTTAAAGTCAATTTCCCGCAATTCTACACATTTTGCATGAGGCAGATATGTATTTTTTGCTATTTTAAAGCGTATTTCCTGCAATTCGGCTCATTTTGTCTTATGTGTTTTTATATGATACCAGGGGTCGAAGCCCGACCGATTCAAATGTTTTATTAAATAAATAAATTGTTGGGACACCGTTTGTAGTATTGACCTAGTTCTGGGTCCAGATCCAGACCGCAGTCCACCAGTTGAGTATGGGGTCCCTTATTGGGACCATGGTTAGGTCATTGGTGCTTGGTGCTGGTGGCCTGGGTTCAAGATCTGCTAGGGGAGACACACTACTCTCACATTCTTAGCAATATACTGTATGTTAATGTAATTATTTAGCAACAGTTACAACACCCCTAACTGATCTAATTAAAATTGGTTTCTCATTGAAAGACGGGAATCTGTAGGATTAGCCCTTGAGCACATATTATTACCACATGTCCGCTACCTCTCATGAAAATATCAGTATTTATTGATTCTATGTGGTTGAGCATTTCTCCATCATCTTCATGTAGTCAAAGTGTGTCAAATATGTGTGTGTGTGTGTGTACGTGTGTATGTGCTTGTCCATAATCTTGCCAACAGAAAGCGCTGTAAATGGATCAGTGGTTCACCAGTCGGGCTTTGATGGGCTCGGAAACAGTAACAAGGCATGGTGTGTAATGAAAACTTTTTTGTTGTTGTTGAAAATTTTTCTTTGGGACCATCAGGTGACACACAGAAATGTCTATTATCTATTATTCTAAGAACATGACAACCATGTTCTGTGTATGTTTGTTGGGAAATTAATGGAATATTTTCCTAACCCTTAGAAAACTGGACACATGAATATTCTTGCAACATTCCCACGCGTGTCTAGAACATTAATATTGGATATCCACGTTCTGGGTAAATTCTATTAGACATTTAGGGAATGCTCTCCTAACACTAATGGCAAAACATGCTAAATAGGTTTTCAGGAGGTTTTGCTAACATAAATAAAATGTTCCCCTAACTAATGGCAAGCTGGACACTCAAACTGGGTAAAATCTGGGTAACATTACAAAAACATTCTCTCTCCTAAATAAAATGCTCTGGGTATATATATATATATATATATCTCTATGGTGTATTTATTATATTTATATAAAATCTAATTTTACTGTGAAAATAACATATAGATGAAAAGCATATAGCTTTTCCTTTTTCCTGTGTTTTGTAGGATACATTCAATGTATCAAAATGTCTTTGAAAATACAATGCAATAGTCTATCTTTTGATTGGAGAAAACGTATTTTTCACTTAGACAATCAATTAGTACCAGTAACTCACATTTACCTTTTTGCGGAACCTTGTGGGCTATGTCAAAATGAGACAATAAATTGATCATCCATTTTTGAAAGGTTGCTTTGATATTTTATTTTGCTTTCTCTTTACCCAAAATAATTTTATTGGCTTGCTCTCTTTTGCGATTGGCTGTCGTCTGTTTCCGGGGCTCACAGTAGTGACGTTTCACGGTCTGCTTTGAGACGATTTTGGCTAGAAGGGATTCAGCTTTTATCAAATTAACGTCAAAAGTTGAAATGTTTTGCGTTTTAGCTAACCCTTCCCATAACATAATTATCCTACGTTAATTATCATAACATGCTGCGTAAATTATCTTAACCTGTTAGTACGAAAAGTATAATCTAACAAAAGCTGTATCCCTTCTAGCCTTAACAGCATTGAGCTTGTAGACCAGTTTGAGAAAGACTGGGGGAGAATGGCTGCCAGTGGAGGTTAGCGTTTCTTGATTGTTTGTGTTGACGATTCAAACTTATTTAACGCATTTTAAAGTTCCATAATTCATACTGAAGGATATATAACCGAGATTACACTCTGACAAAAGTAATAGACAATGACTTCTCTTTTGTTTTAGCTACAAGTGAAGCTGTAAGCGAATGGCTTCTTTAAAATGTGTGCTAGCTGTTAGCATTGTTAGCATTGCTATAACCTTAGCTAATTCGATCAGATAGATGGCTAGCTAGTACAGCCGAGTCTAAACAATTGCATGTCTTTGTATGCAAATGACAGTCGTGGCTAAGACTGTCAACCTGTTCGTAGCTATCTTAGCTTTTATTAATAGTTGTCAAAGTGTGTAGTTAGATAGTTGACTAGTTAATATCTACCGCTACTATAGTTAGCCAACAGAAAAGTAGATATGTCCAGTTATCTACAGTACTTAACATAACCACGTCTCATCCTGACGAACAATTAACGGTGGTTGGCCAGTTTACTTGGATAGCCAGTTAACTGGCTAGCTCCATTTCAACATCATCAGCACGATATCCTTAACGATCAAATTAGATTCGTGACTATCCGTTAGGTGGTTTTAGTGACCGTTTTGACTGGTTTAAGGGCTAAAAGATTGCTTTCTAGCTGCTTTAGCCGGCTAATAATGCCGCGGATGACTTGCTCTGGTACTATGCAACTGAGTTTCTAATCCGCAGAGCTAGCTGGCTTGTGAAAGCCTCGTTGTTTTAGACGGGTCTTTGTTCTGTCATTAAGTTAACTCGAGCACACAAGTTGAACTGGGTGGGGAATTTCCATGGTACACTGGTAACGTTAGCACTACAAACAAGGTATCGAAAAGTAATTTTAGTTCAGTAATAGATTCATGCTACTAATCTCCACGTTGTAGCAAGAGTATTTGTTCTCCACTCTATAAAGTACACTTGACTCAATTGTGCTGCATATAGCTAGCTAATGATGCCACTAACGTTAAGTAATCTTATTTAGTACCAACATAATTTTAACATCTGATCTGTAGCCTTTTGTTTGTGACTCTCGTATGTCAGTGTTGTTTAATCCATCATTTTTAAAAGGCATGTTGTCTCTTTCATGTTTGTTCCATAGACGTAGGCAAGCTGTTACAAGTACAGAATGTGACTCCTGCGAACACAACCTACAGTGGGGTTGATGCCGTTCATGCCTGTAACATCCTCCAGCAGCTCAAAGCCTTGTATGATGAAGCACAGCTCACAGACATTGTCGTTGAGGTGGACCATGGCAAGACATTTCCATGTCACCGAAATGTCCTTGCAGCAATCAGCCCTTACTTTAGGTAGGTCAGATATGTGAGGCATTTGCTTGCTTTTAGTCTTTTACATTTGGGATATCACTTTGAGTTGAGGGAAATGTATTAGCTATGCTGAGTTTTTGAAGGGTCAAACCTTTATATGATAACAAATACCGCGACTAGCCTGAGTGCCAGTTTGTTTGCGCCATCATGCCAACTCTGTAACTTATTGTCATGTCAATGACAGCAATGGAGTAGGCAAGAGCCCAAAATATGCTGCAACACCTTTCAAACTGTTATGCATTTTCTGTTTCCTCCTCTTCCTACCAGGTCCATGTTCACCAGTGGCCTTACAGAGAGCAGCCAGAGGGAGGTGCGGCTCATCGGGGTTGAGTCTGAGTCCATGCACCAGGTCCTGGACTATGCCTACACGTCCAGAGTCATGCTGTCCGAGTCCAATGTCCAGGCCCTGTTCACGGCAGCCAGCATCTTCCAGATCCCAGCCCTGCAGGACCAGTGTGCCCTGTTCATGATCAGTCGTCTGGACCCCCAGAACTGCACCGGGGTCTACATGTTCGCAGACGCCTACGGCCACCAGTTGCTGAGGGAGCGCTCCCAGGACTACATACGCAAGAAGGTGGGTTTTATTCTAAGAACAAGCTGTTCTGTTCCACTGTTATGCTTCACTTTGCTCGCCTTTTGGGAAGGATTAATGTATGGATCTGTTGTTAATATGGCCTTATAACTACAGTAATATGGGAGCACATTGAAGTACATATGGTAGATGACACACTAAATAAGATTTAGATAAGTATCCCAGGTCTGCGTCTGTTAGTTGAGCATGCTGTGACAGATGAAATGTAACATGCGGTGCTGTGTTGTAGTTCCTGTGTGTGGCACGGGAGCAGGAGTTCCTCCAGCTCACCAAGGAGCAGCTGGTGAGCATCCTGAACAACGATGACCTGAACGTGGAGAAGGAAGAGCATGTGTATGAGAGCATTGTGCGCTGGTTGGAGCACGACAGCCCTCGCAGGGAGACCCACCTGGCTGAGGTGTTTTCTCAATGCATCCGACTGCCCCTCCTGGATGACTCTTTTCTCAGCCGCATCCCGGCCCCTTTCGCCTGCGCCCTCTCTCTGTCCAGGGAACCTGCCGAAACCAAGGCACGTCTCAACGGCTGCTCTCAGCGCCTGGGCATGACCGCCTCCGAGATGGTCATCTGCTTTGATGCGGCACACAAACACTCAATGAAGAAGCAGACCGTGCCTTGCCTGGACACTGCTGCTGGGAAAGTGTTCAAGCTCTGCAAGCCCCCCAATGACCTGCGGGAGGTGGGCATCCTGGTGTCATCGGAGAACGACATCTTCATCGCTGGGGGCTACCGCCCTAGCAACAGCGAGGTGTCCATCGACCACAGGGCGGAGAGCGACTTCTGGCAATACGAGCATGCAGGGAACCGTTGGCTGGCGCGTTCGCCCATGCTACGGGCCCGGATCGGCTGCAGGCTGGTCCACTGCTGTGGGAAGCTGTACGCCCTGGGGGGCCGTGTGTACGAAGGGGACGGAAGGAATGCACTGAAGTCAGTGGAGTGCTACGATGCCAGGGATAACTGCTGGACTGCCGTCAGCCCCATGCCTGTCGCCATGGAGTTCCACAGCGCTGTGGAGTACAGAGACCACATCTACATCCTCCAAGGTGAGTCGGGATAGTGGAGCGACTATGGGATCTTGAAATGCAGTGGGAAAAAGATTCAGGAGAGGTATTTTATTTTTCCATGTAAGTTGACTGAGAACACGTTCTCATTTACAGCAACGACCTGGGGAATAGTTACAGGGGAGATAAATGAGCCAATTGGAAGCTGGGGATGATTAGGTAGCCATGATGGTATGAGAGCCAGATTGGGAATTTAGCCAGGACAACAGGGTTACCACCTCTGCTCTTACGATAAGTACCATGGGATCTTTAGTGACCACAGAGTCAGGACACCCGTTTTAATGTCCATTCTGAAAGACGGCACCCTACACAATGTCCCCTATCACTTCCCTGGGGCATTGGGATCTTTTTTTAGACCAGAGAGGTGTTTGAGGTCCTACTGGACCTCAAACACCACTTCCAGCAGCATCTGGTCTCCCATCCATGGACCAACCATGCTTAGCTTCAGAGGTAAGCCAGCCATGGGATGCAGGGTGGTATGCTGCTGGAAGGCGTAGGAGACTAAATAAATACAAAGCTACAGTTCATTCTTTTTTCAAAATGTGTCTTAACACTGGTGCTTCTCTTCTCTGTTTAACAGGTGAGTACTTCTTCTGTTTTGACCCTCGCAAGGACTACTGGGGCCACCTGTCCCCAATGAGTGTACCCCGGAGCCAGGGTCTGGTTGCCTTACACAAGAACTGCATCTATTACATCGCTGGCATCTGCAGGAACCACCAGCGCACCTTCACCATGGAGGTCTACGACATCGAGCAGAACACCTGGGCCCGCAAGAGGGACCTTCCCTTCGACCAGGCCACCAGCCCCTACATCAAGGCCCTGCTCCTCCAGGGCAAGCTGCACCTGTTTGTCCGAGCCACGCAGGTCATGGTGGAGGAACACGTGTTCCGTACCAGCAGGAAGAACTCCCTCTACCAGTATGACGACGAGGCGGATGCTTGGACCAAAGTCTACGAGACGCCTGACCGCCTCTGGGACCTGGGCCGCCATTTTGAATGTGTGGTGGCCAAACTGTACCCGCAGTGTCTTCAGAAAGTGCTCTGAGAGGACCTTGGGGAATGGGTGGCAGGTAGCCTAGCAGTTAGAACATTGGGCCAGTAACTGAAAGGTTGCTGGTTCAAATACCAGAGCCGGCAACGTGAATATCTCTGTGCCCTTGAGCAAGGCACTTAACCTTAATTTGCTCCAGCGGCGCTGTATTGATAAGGCTGGCCCTGTAAATGTCACATTTCACTGGACCTATCTGGTGTATGTGACAAACATTTATTGGGTTGAACCCCTCCGGGAGGAGGGAGCGTGAGGTCCTGCTTGTCTTGTGCCTGATGCTGTCCTGTTTTGCACCACAAGGGCAGTTAAGAGTTTAGTCTTAAAGCATTAACATATAAGGTTTAACACGATCAAATGGGGGTGCTTTCAAAAGATTGCAGTATTTGTGTTTTTTTCTTCCACTCAGCACCAAATACCCAACCTGGTGCTTGTTTTACAGTCCAATGAATTATAAGTGCAATTATTATGTTTGCTTGTTGTTGAGCCATTTTGTTCCATTTAATCTTAAAAGCATATATAGGTTAAAAATTTTACAATTGATTGACATGCAGTTGATGGATCAGATGAAGTACCCTCTAGTTAGCATAAAGTGAAAATTCTATATATATATATAAATCATTAATTTTATATATATATATTCATACGGGTAAGATGAGCAGTGTTGCTCATTGGTAGGTTGTTAGCTCAGATTGAGGATTTTTGTGTCTGACTTTTGTATTGATTTGAATGCTGATTGCTCCCTACAGCAAGTTCGTCTTTGTGGAAGTGTTTATTAGTTGTGTATGAAGTGTGCTAGTGATTTAGATCAATTTAGTATTATTGCCATGTGTGATCGGTATGATGCTATTTTATGAAATGAATAATTTGCTTTCAAGAGATGGCTTAAGTTGTTAACCAATGTGCTATTTGGCTTCGTTGCAGTTGGATTTATACTTTTTGAATTCGTAGACTAATGCAATGGACTCTTAGAACTGGCATCCATTTTGTTGCAACGACTTTCACATGCCAAGACAACTTAAGAGAAGTTAGACGATTCACTCTCCACATTGGAGAAACGAGCAGGGCGTCAGATGTGTGGTTGGCCAAGATAAGTGCGACATTTCGAACCAGGCAACAGTTTGCTTTGATAGCAACTTAAGAGAAGTCAGATAAGGAATGAAGGGACATGGTTCAGGCTGATGCATTGATTTGGCCAAAGTGTGGGCAGCTCGCTGCAGAATAGTCTTTTCTGGGGGGGTTTTCAGCATGTCTGGTATTCATTACAATCTGCTTTAAAAAGTGTTTGGGTTAACCTACCTCTTAAATGCCAAAATGCATTTAAGAACTTGTTTTGTTTCATCTGAAAAGTTGATAAAGTTTCAATTAGCTGTAACTAAGGAAACTTTGACACAATTAGGTAGGGCTGGGATGATACCAGTATTGTGATACTCGCTATTATTATGGCAAGGAAACAAAACATGAAGCAGATTTAACTTCTTTAGGATAACAGTTATAATGTTGGAAACAGACCTCATTATGTTAGCCGGAGTCACCTTTATTTATTTTCCAAACTATAGCACAATATTTTACATACAGAAGGTTTTTAAAGGGCCAAAGAGGGTGGTCTGCTTCGTGTTTTCATTTTTGCCATTGATAAAATATTGCAATGCTGGTATCGTCACAGCCCTACATTTAGGTTTACGCTAGTTGAAGGGGATTACATTTTGTTTTCAAGCTTCATTTGGGTACTTACCTTTGCTCGTTGAAATGTTTCAATATTTGCCTGTGTGGCTGGCTGCTGTACAGTAGTTGTCAGAGGAGGAGTAAAGTAGAGATTGTTGGTGTGTAATTTAGTCCAGATCCCAAGGGGGATGTCATTGTGCCTATGGGTGGGTGGGGGCATCCAGATAGTAGTCCTGTGTGTTTTAGCCTGGCGAGGTCTTATTTATCATTGCACTGAATCACTCTTCAACGGTCCGTCACTGCAAACTTGACCAAGCAGCACCCACCTGGACAGAGCATTACCACAGAGAGTGCTTCTTTTATACATGAATCCATCTGTATGCTATGACATTGAGAGAAACTAACTATTGGTGCTGCTTTTTTGATGATCTTGTATATATTAAATAAGTAACAGCAATTGACTGATGTTCCCTATGGAACTGTAACAAATTCAATGACGTCAATTTCCTCATGCAGGTTCCTGTATCATCTTTGCACTACATATGATCATTTATTTGATCTCATATTTCAAGCATTTCCCCAAAATATATCATTGACCACAAAGCAATCTTGGGAAATGCAGTTCTGTCTTCACAGAATTTCAACTGGAGAGTAGTATGAAAAGGTTCTGTTTGTAGCTGCTGACATGAACTTTTGTAAAGAAAAATACTGCACATCACTTGGCACTGGTTTGATCTGGCCAGAGCAGTGCCCTCCATGGGCGAGGAAGGAGAAAAGGGGTTTCCTCAAATGCCTAAAAACTCACGTGGGAACCAGGAATGGACAACTCAGGATTTCTATTGATAAACAGTACTGTATTTAAATATCTTGTTTCATGTGTAATATACGTTTGCTGTACTTGCACAGTTTTTTACAACTTTTTTTCTTTTATAACTTGAAAAGTAGAAATGTTATTTTCAATGGCTATTTTTCCATTTTCTATGTTTAGTTATAGTAGAGTGATTAATGTAAATATTCTCAGTAGTTTTGCTTTACCAGAACTTCACAATAAGCAGATCTGTAACTCCAATGTTACATTATCTCCAACACATCAGTTTTGTGAAATACTTCAAGTGTACAACGAATCAGCCAGTCAATGTGCTTTTTGTGCAAAAGATATAGTTGGCCTTGTGTGGCCATGCCCAAGCTCATTCAAGCCCTGTATGTATGCATCCTGCATGGATGGCTACTACCAGTAGAATCTTACTGCTTTTCTTTTTGTTTGCTGCTTTGTCTGTGTAGTTTGGGGAATAGTGGTGGTTGAGCTCAACTGTGAAATTCACATTGCACATAATTTGAGAATAAAATGACAAGTGAAACCATAGTGACTTTTTTTTTATTGCCATATGATTATTTGGTGCTATATGAATGTTTTCTAACCTTTTATTCCCCTTGTAGCCTATACTCCGTGTGTGTTATGCATATGTGTGTGTATATATTATGTATGTTTGTACATATATAGCTATTTTTGAAAGTAGGCTAACCTAGATCACATTCATGTAACATGTTGTGAGACATGATACCCATCACCAGTTAGTTACAAGGTTGCAACTTTTGGAACAAATAGACCTAGTTAACATCCCTGAGTAGCGACATTCTTGTGACCTTTTTAGTGAAAGATAAGACAATCAGAAATAGATGTGTTTAGCTAAAAGATAAACCGGCCAGAATTGATAGCCTAGGAGCCTAAAATGCTAATTCCTGGACTTTTGGGAGCAGAAGACAGTCACCGTTATAATTCAATGAACCAATAGGTACAAATGAGGTACACATGTCTAAAGTCGACTGAAAAATCAAATCGATGTTTCAGAAACGTTGTGCGTGAACTGGGAGTTTAAGTTCTGCGCTGTTCGTCACCAAGGTAAGATCGTTTAATTTTTTTTGTCTTGCATTCAATGTAAAATATTTTGACACGCTTCAACTTTCTGTTGTGTGTATGTATTCCAAGTCGGATATCCACGTGTACAAACCACATTTGAGTCTTCGTTTGCTGAGGGTAGCACAAATCATCATTAGGCTACTTCTGAAATTACATTCTTAGAACCTAAACTAAAGTGCCCTCGTTCGTTTACGTGCTGCGGTTTTGCGTCTCATCAGGTAGACTGATGCAACTTCCATATCCCCCTGAGACACGAAAAAAACAAGTTTGGGATTTTTTTCACATAACATAAGTGTTGGAGGTATAAAAAAAAAGTGAACAATTATTTTATTGTAAGTTCAAAATTGGCCTCTTTAGTGGTCATTATGGTGTAAATATGGCAACATTTATATTTCAGTCAATGGGTACAGTAGATGAAAAACAAAGTTGCGGCATCAGGGTGTCCACTACAGAGGACATTTCTTGATAAACTCGTATTTAGGTCTTATTTAATGTCAACAAAAAATATTACACAGTCCTGACACCCTGAGTCAAACAATTGGTTTGGGTAAATGAAGTGATGATTTGATTGACTGCTCTCTGGTGATTCATCTGCTTTCTAAAAAAAGGTACATTCAAGATTGTTTTTGCTTTCATGAAACACTTAGATCATCATCCTCCTCCCCTCTATCAACAGAAACATGTCCCCTGCACCAGCATCTATTCTGCGGGACACCCCTCCGGACGGGGGCTGGGGCTGGGCCGTGGTGTTTGGGGCCTTCATCTCTATCGGCTTCTCGTATGCCTTCCCCAAAGCCCTCACTGTCTTCTTCAAAGACATCCAGCTGATCTTCGGTGCCTCCTACAGCCAGATTGCATGGATTTCTTCCATCATGCTGGCAGCAATGTATGCCGGTGGTGAGTAGACATGCATGTAGCCAAGCAGCTCTCAGTCAGCATTGAGTCAATTATGACCACAATGCACAGATTATGTATTAAGGGATGCATGGCTTCTATGGAGTGTTGCAGTTGATTGTTTTTTCATCCCTAAAATGTAGGCCTACATCGTCCATGTGAGGACCCGTTGTAATAGCTGTAACTGATCAAGAGTAATGAGTATTGCTGTGTTCAAATTATTATGAATGCCTAAAAAGTAAAGTCTTTGTGCAGTTGTCACCTCTAAAATCATATATATTATTCAGGGATAGTAACATCTGTTTGTAGTTTATTTAGTAAGTTTACTAGTTGAAGAAAATACTGTAGTAGGCTATTTAAGATGAAAGACAAGCAATTGTAAGTAACCTAACCTACTTAATCATGTTGATAGAATAAACACCTTGTTACCTCTTACTTTAGTGTAATGATCTTTGACAGCAACCTCTTTCTTGGAAACCTGTAAATAAAATGTATTGAGTAAAATGAACTGCTAAACCAGTGCCTGCCTATTTTTAGGCTTCATATGGAAGGGTTAGAAATGGGTTGTTCATGTGCTTTTGCATCTGACACGAATTTGGATGTTTAAACAAACCCACTCTTTCACTTATCATTGGGGATGTGCAGCGGCAGGTGATTCACCCTGGGGCACGTTCAGTAGGCCATCATGGAGTGATCCAGGTCACAAATGTCTGCACTGTCAGTTGCAAATGTTATTTATTTTGTCTATCCTTGCTCTGTTTGCATGAACATTTGTATATTCGTAATTGTCAGTCTGTGGCTCAAGTGTAAGGATGTTTTATAATGCACCTTCAATGACTCATTAGATGACACTGAGATATTATAATATAATGAAGTTGGAGGTAAATCCATCAGTGGCTGCAAGGTTAAAAGATGACAGGGTTCCTGACTCACCTGCATTCACCAGCATAGAGAATTCTGTGAAATATTCCCACGCACAGTGGCAGAGGCACATGTCTTTATCATATTGTCCTTGACTCTGCTTTTGCAATGTCACACAGTGGAAAAAAGACAGGGGGAATATATCAGACATGGGTTCAGTACATTTGGGCCTCACAACAAGTCCCTATGGGATGAACGTGACAGCATTACAGGGGACATATGACTTAGGGAGCCAGAGTGATAAGGTTCTAATGGGTGAGGAAATTGTGATGATGTCTGGGATGCCACCCCAAAGTGACACAGTCACTAGGAGGACACGGTCTGTATGTACACCTAGTCTCTATATCCACACAGGGTTTGCTAAGCTGAATGAATCTGATCAAGCAATAGCTAAGGTCACTGCTAGGATGAATTTATTTGATGTTAGAGCTAATCCAGAGATTTCTTCTGTATCTTGTAGATAGGTAAATATGAAAGTGCATCTTTTTATCTTTCGATTCAGCTGTAGTAAAAAAAAAAAACGAAGTTTACGCTGTAATGACTAAACATAGCATTTTACATTGATAAAAAAGGATAAAAGACTAGATCTGGAGAAAGAGTAACTCTGTAGGTGATCATAAGCAGATTTGATTAAAAACAAAACAGAAATAAAATGAGGGTGCTAGTTATTATTTGAACATGTGCAGTGTACAGCTGCTTTTATATTAAGTATAACACCAAGGTCATTGTCAGAATGTCTAACTGACGAGGGAAATGATTTGTTTTTTCACATTTAAACATCCTTTTGATGTGCATAAGTCCTGATCAATGTAGAACGATTTAAGATGTCTTTTTTAATGTATGAAATCAATTTTGGACAATGGATTCAGCTGTATGCCAAAACTGTAATCTTCTTATTGTTTACTAGGAATTTTCAATTATCACCCGCCTTGCAGTATCATTCCAGCACTGACTAGAAAGTCAGCATGTTGAGATTTCAATATTCGTGTCAGCCTACATATTTTTTTGATTGATGCTGAAGGGAATGATTTAGTGACTATTTAAATCCTCTGGTTTTAGCAGGGAACAGAAGTGGGTGTTAGGTTAGGACTGTTGTACGTATTCTCTGTGGCAGGGTTATGAATGAAGGATAGAGAGAGACAGAATATAGACGGCTATTTAATGATTGATCACACTTTTTGGTGGGAACATTATCAGGAGACATGCAAATTAGGCACTGGTCTGCTTTGCTTATGTAGGTAAGATAACTATTTAGAACATCAGCCATCTATTCACGCCCGACATAAGTTACTTTGTGTGGATATTTGAACAGCAGTGCATTAGGGGTAACATAAGATCAAGGGTTAGGTTTCGGGAGGGATCTATCGGTCCGATGTCAACTGCCTATCTATTATCTCAATGCTGCATGAACCTAAGACGAACACTTTCTCTCCCCTTTTCATCTCTCCTCTTTCACTTTTTTCTTTGCAGGACCTATCAGCAGTATTCTGGTCAATCGCTATGGAAGCCGGCCTGTGGTCATAGCTGGTGGAGTGATGTGTGGCATTGGTATGGTGACTGCTTCTTTTGGCAATACCATTACGCATTTGTACATATGCGTAGGAGTCGTTGGAGGTATGGTACCCACTCATACCATACATTTGATTGACATGGCTTGTTTTGCGATATTATGTGTGGGCCAACAGAAACAGAAATCACTTGTTTTTAATGCATTAAAGTTGACTAATGAGAGATACTAATAGTTTCTGTAGGCCTAATCCATAAGCTTACTATATGCTCTAAATGTGAAAACCTAAGCAATTTAATTATTGGTTCTATTGAAGATACTGTAGTGGATTCATTATACATAAAACACAACTTTAGATATAGGCCTCATAGTTTTCTTCAGGAAAGACATCTGGCACGATTGCTGGATGTTGTGTATGTGAAGTAGTCTCCTGACAGGGAGACTTGTTTATCCCACCGCTAGACCAACCCTCTCCCATCTCTCAACCAGGTGGTGCTCCTTTAGGAGTATGTATCCTCCCTGGGTGGCCAGGTCTCCCTGGCATACAGTCTGTCTTTTATTTTTTTAACCTTTATTTAACTAGGCCGTCAATGACGTTCTAGGAACAGTGGGTTAACTGCTTGTTCAGGGGCAGAACGACAGATTTGTACCTTGTCAGCTTGGGGATTTGAACTTGCAACCTTTCGGTTACTAGTCCAATGCTCTAACCACTAGGCTACCCTGCCGCCTGGGCCCAGGGAGTCTCTCAGCCTCTGGGCTTGGGCTGGAGCACTGTGAGGACAGCGCAGGTGTAATTAAGACGGTGTCATTCCGGTTTCCAGAGAGTATGGTCTACCAGGACCCCTGTTCTTTCCCGTAGGCTTCAGTCCTGGTCCTCTCACGGGAGTCACCGCCATCCTCCACCCAGAGAGACTCATTAGCCAGCGCCAGGCCCGCAGGCCTGGAAGATTAATAGAGGGAAGAGGTGGCTATAGCTATAGGGCCTTGTGTTGTGTTCTAATCTCTCTGCATCCCCTCTGCCCTGGCCCGGTGAGATGAGCTAGCTAGGCTAACACACACATCCCTTTCTCACATACATCTTACCAGTCTGTTGAAAGCTGCCACAAACACCCTGTGAGTTTAGATGGTAATGCAGCTACCATTTAAATGGAAGTGATTTTCTTAGTTTGTACCCTCTAAAAGAGACAAATAATAAATAAAATGAGTATTCATTTCTAATCAGTGTACTTTAATGAGCCTCCAAATTCAATCATGTTGAGACAGCCATAATTGGAGGTGAAAACTAATCAAAATCTGTGTTGGCATTATGCCATTTTAATCCAGGAAGAATGCATACTAAGAACTATTTTTTTATCTGTACATTTAATAAAATAAGGCTTTGGAAATTGTGTAGCTCAGTGGGCATTAGTGTGGAATTGTGAGCAGAAGACATTTAGTAAATGTTAGAATGATGGAACGGGTCAGTCGAGGTCACTACCTGGAGCTTTACATCTTAAAGTGAAGACTCATTTAGAGAATAAGATGCTCATTTACAGGCTGAAATGCTACTAAATTGGATTTTTGGGAAAGGAGGTGGTAGTGAATGGACTACCCGGAGCCTGTAATTTATTGCCATTTAAATGGAGAAATCATTTCTGAAATTATTCCTGCTTTCCTTAATGAGATTTTAGTAGGCAATGTTCAATGAGTTGGAACCTTAATGTGCACAAAGTAGAATTGGTCTTAATTTAATCCTGCAGTACCAGGCGTTTATGTCAAGGTTTTAGCCTCTGAAAATGGAACTTGTGAACGTGACTGCTCTCCTCTCTTGTATTCCCGCAGGATTTGGTCTTTCTTTTAACCTCCAGCCATCCGTCACCATCATTGGGAAGTACTTCCAGGTCAAGAGGCCGTTAGCTAATGGGCTGGCCATGGCAGGAAGTCCAGTCTTCCTCTGTACCTTAGCACCTATCAACCAGTTCCTGTTTAACCAATTTGGCTGGAGGGGCAGTTTCTTCATCCTGGGAGCTCTGCTGCTCAACTGCTGTGTTGCCGGCTCTCTCATGAGGCCCATTTGTCCAAAGCCAACTGGAGGCCAACTCACGCAGACAAACGGAACCCCAAAGAAACCTACCACTCACCGGTCTGAGGCCCAGGTGAATGGACACAACACACAGTTGGAGAAAGGCTGTTTGGACAGCTTCAACAAGTTTCTGGACCTCTCACTCTTCAAACACAGGGGCTTCCTGATCTACATCGTAGGGAACGCGGTGATGTTCTTTGGTTTCTTCGCCCCTGTAGTGTTCCTGGCCCCTTACGCCCTGAGCCATGGCTTCGACGAGTATTCCTCCGCCTTCCTCTTGTCCATCATGGGCTTCGTAGACATGTTTGCCAGGCCGTTGACAGGGCTGATGGCTAACACTAAGTGGATCAGGCCCAGGATACAGTACTTCTTCAGCTTTGCCATCATCTATAATGGTTTATGCCACCTGCTGTGTCCCTTGGCCAGTGGGTATGGGGGGCTGGCCGCCTACTCAGTGTTCTTTGGCATAGCATTTGGAATGGTGTGTGCCCTGCTGTTTGAGACGCTCATGGACCTGGTGGGGCCTCAGCGGTTCTCCAGTGCAGTGGGACTGGCCACCATCATAGAGTGCTGCCCCGTACTCCTGGGACCACCTATTGGAGGTAAGCCTTCACGCTGCACACAGCCCACATTCCCGCTCTCTCTAAAGTTAATACACAACCATACAGCTCTTAGACAACTAATCCTATGACACCTTTAGACAAACGTACTCCCTATTGACAAAGGACAAGCACTATTTTCCCTTTAGTCAACAAACACTCTCCCTCCATTTCCCCCAAGACCACCTCTCCATGGTCATTTAATACATGGCTGACAGTATCCCAGTGTTACGCATGCACTTGAGAGAACCTTTATTGTCAGAGTATAGGAAAAGTCCTTCTTTAGAATAACTTCGGTAAATAAAGCAGAAAATGGATTTGGAGCAGAGAAAACCCACCAGTCAGTTGTTCCCCTCTCTCTCACTCTGCTCCTCGGTCACGGCCGTGTGCTGCATGCTGCATGGTGCCGGAGTGGAGCCCAACTACTTTCCAGGGTGTCATTATTGTAAGACATTCCAGTAGAATTGGATTATCATCGGTGAGCAGGGCGGCCTGGAGCGCACGGCCTGCCCAGAGAAAAGCAGTAATTGGTCACGGTTTTTTACTGTCGTAAATAAGCCGGGCCGCTCTGGCTTTCAGGGCACGCCCGCTAGAGGATTCATCCTCCACACAAATGATGGAACATTTTTCGGAGCTAAGAAGCCGTAAGTAAGGGTAATGAAGGTCTCTCTGCGACTCTTTCTCTCAGTCTATTTTCCCCTTCTCTCTTTACCGGGTCCCCTCGGTCTAGAATAGACCTACTGCCACTGGCTGCAAACACAAGCTTGGAGAGTTTCAGTTATTGGAGTTACGGAAAACTTTGACCATTGCGATGTTACCAACTTCATTTGATTAGCTGATAATACTAGTCAAATCATTGACCCTAACCCCAAATCCTAATTAGCGTGCACACTCTGGTACACTTTACTATGGCATAAATCTCTCTCAAAATCTAAGGTTTAAGATGAGAAAGACCTTTCCCAATAATAGCTTACTACTGATGAAATGAACATCAGGAGTCATTGTGCAAGGTTATTCCAAGACGGGTCTTCTTTTTGTAAACCACAAGCAGTGAGTTTTAGAGGACCTTTTTCCTTTCATGCTTTTTAGAGTGTGTAATCAAAAAGGTTATGTTTCCCGCCCATATTTCCCTGAGATTACTAGGGATAGCACACATTTTGAAAACTTTGTCTCCTACAGCCCACTTTCATTTTGGTCTTATTTGGCACAGAGGAGAACTAACAATGCTAACATTCTCTGCTCAGCCCAAGCTGTTAAATAACACATTTCCATGGAAGTGAACTTGCTTAGTCTTTGAACCACCTGTGGGCTTTCTCTGACAGAATACAAATGTTCTCCTCAGAGTGCTGCTAGAGCCCATCTCATTTCACAGTCTCTGAAATGGCAGACAGGCACAAACGGTGGAGTGAAAAAGGAGGGAGAACGGGCTCTGTCAGAACACACTTCTCTTCTCCATACAAACTGGTTGTCTGTCTAGTCTGTCTGGTAGAAGTAGGATCACGTTTGTTGGCATTCCTATGCTTCTCTCTCCTCTGCAGAGTTTTAATGATGTGTAAATGTATAGTCCTCCTGGTTGTTTTGTGCGACCCTGTTCTGAGGTGCTCATTTAATGGGGGTAAATAAGCGCCTCCCTGCACATTGAGCGTTATTCTCCAGAGGGCAGAGTCTCTACATTTCCCTTTACAAGTCTCCTCATTACAGCCAGCCTCGTCATGCCGCGCCATGCCTCCTCCCAAACCTGGGGGTCAGCCTAATTAGGAGAAAGTGAGGTAATT
This sequence comes from Oncorhynchus mykiss, assembly GCF_013265735.2. Classification (NCBI taxonomy): domain Eukaryota; kingdom Metazoa; phylum Chordata; class Actinopteri; order Salmoniformes; family Salmonidae; genus Oncorhynchus; species Oncorhynchus mykiss. The sequence continues at coordinate 71,686,330 of NC_048581.1, forward strand.
GGTGTAATTAGCCTTTTGCTTTCGGTGTTTAATGAATCTCAGTTCAGACTTCACTCATTAGAGGCCCGTACCTGGACCATAATGAAGCTATGAATACATTTAAAAAAGAGGTGACTCTGCCAGATGGACTTAATTACCATTCAGCCAATCAAGGGTTGCCTTAATGAGGGTGATGGTCATCTGCACACACCCACAGGATAGAACGCCATTAATCAGACCATGTCCCTGTTGCTGCTTTGTACTGGACCACGGGCAAAGTGACCTCCACACACACACACACACACACACACACACACACACACACACACGCACAAACAAACACACAGAGTGAGAGAGACAAACTCATGCCCCCATCCTCAACTTAATTGAAAATTGACTCATTAAGACCTGTCTTTTAATTGGTTTACCTAACCTGAAAACTGCCCTTCTATTTAACAACCTAACTCTGTGTTTATGTATAGTGGGGTGTTGTGTTGATTGTGTCTCCCAGATGATTCAATAATGCCAGACTCGGTAATTGACCATTAGTTACTGATGTTTGCGGGAAATGAGTCCATTACAGATAAACACCTCAATATAAGTTTGAAATATAGAGAGCAATCAAAGGCCCTGTCTCATTGCATAAACAAGGCAACGTTACATAAGATACATAAAAGGGGTGTGGTTAAATCATGTAGTGTCGCTCTGCTGTGGGTGTTCGACTGCTTGGAACTATACCTTTCTTTCTGCATTTTTACAAAAAATTGTGTTATTGACATAGCCTTGTTCTGTTTTATATTCTCTTCCTATATAATTCATGTTGTTAAGTTTGAAAGAATACAAGATAAAATAGCTGAAACCATTCAAACCAATGAAGGTTCGGAACTTTAAAGCCAATTATCTCAGAATCCTCTTTTTACAGATAGAACCTTCTAGTTCCAAGCTCTTGTCTTATACTTTCTAAAGTTATTCATTGTGAATGAATTAGTCAATGACCTTCAACTGAGCACACAATAGCTTGGGAAAGTACACTGTTGTCACAGTTGATCTTCCCTTCATGAATCAATTTAGTGGTTCCTACAAACATCTGACTTGCATGATCCTGCAAATTGATATACAGTATGCACAGACGGATGGACAGACAGTTGATTAGATGTTCACTTTGGAGGCTGAGTGAGTTGGGGAGGACTGCAGATCGATCCAGGGGGAGGTTCAAGAAGCTTATGGCTCCAATCTGATATAAACTCCATTTGTCACTTTTCCTCTGAAGCGGGCTAGATTTTGATCGTTTTCAGAATCGACATGGCCACACTCCTGATTTGTTCTGGTGCAGCAGACAAAATTGCCTTCCCAGAGAGCTGTGGCAAGCAAGGTCAGGTGTAATGGCTCCATGTCATGTCTCCAGTAGGATCTTCTTCTCTACAGAACAGAGTTTGAAAAGAACATCTAAACCATACCCATGTTACACCTCCTGATTCACCTCGTGGAGAGAGATGGGGAAAGGCTTACCTTAACCCCTAACAAACTGTTGATAGGAATATACTATAAGCAGGGGGGATTTTGTGGGCATCTTGTCTAACTATCCTTCCTATAACTGAACTTTTTATCTGATAGGGGGGAAAAGTTAGCTACTTTATGTAACCTTCAGTAACATCTCCCCTCTCCTCCCCTTCAGGAGCCTTGGTGGACACCTTTGGTGACTACAAGTACCTGTACCTCATGTGTGGAGCGGTGATGGTGTTCGCAGGACTCTTCCTCTTTGTTATGAATATCTACAACTACAGGATGCTGGAGCGGGAGAGGCGGCAGGAGGAGGGACAGGTAGAGGAGGGCTGTGAGAGCCAGGAGCAGGACCAGGAGCAGGGCCTGGGGCTGAGGGAGAGGGGAGAGACCTCCTCAGAGGAGCAAGGAGAGGCAGGGAAGGAGGCTAAGAAGCAACATATCCCCTAGGGAGACGAATCAGAAGCGGAAGAGACTAAATTAAGCCATGCATGATACCACTGTTTACAAGTACACTCTCATATATTGATGCCAGTATATCAGTATATAGGCCTACCCAATACTGTATATAGTCCACCCCCCCCCCCCACCCCCCCCCCCCCCCCCCCCCGGTATTGAAATTTGGTAGATTCTCTGAAAAATATTAATCCCTAGTACAGAGCTCCAGATGCTGTTTAAATCTCCCTTTTCCACTGAGTGCCACCTAGGTGACTCCAGCGTTGCTCCCCTATTTTGTGGCTGCTTCTGAAGCTGAAAGCTTAATTAACACACGCACGCACGCACGCACACACACACACACACACACACACACACACACACACACACACACACACACACACACACACACACACAAGCATTTTGCTCACATTAACATCTGCTAACCATGTGTATGTGACAAATAAAATTTGATTTGACACACACACACACTACTACTACTAACCTTGGAGGGGGACACTCCTGAAGTTTTTACTCTTATGCTGTTTTTCTCCATGTAGCAGTTTTTCCCCCATGCTGACAAAGGCTGTTTGGAAAGTACTTCTGACTGTATGAGATCAAATAGCAGTGTAATCTTTTCTGGGCCTTTATTTATTTATTTGAGCTGCAGGTGTGCCACTCCCCACTAGTATCGCAGTTCCAGCTAGTATCCATTTTTTCTTTTGTGCTCAGTAAATTCTCCTGGCCCTAGGTATACCGTATAAGTTAAAACCACCTAAAAATTATATTTACATTTATATTGATTGTTATTCTGTGAATTTTGACAGTTAAATTCATATGTTATATCAATCATGAAACTGAACACGTTAGCAGTTGAGATGTGTGTCACGTACATGCTGACGATGTAATATTTCAGCCTTGAGGTAGTCATAAACATTTTACTCTTCCACCTGTATTGATGTTCCAATGAGTGAATGAAGAATGCCACATGTTTCTACATGCACTGTTACAGACATAATGATGTCATTTTATATTCTTGCTCAGGATCCATTTATATTTGAATATGACCAAAATAAATGTCTGCTTTTACATTTTCACATATAGATCATAGAATGAATGCACAAACAGTTTCAGCTGTTATGAAGTCTATGATGACAACCATGTAATTCATGTCTAGATCGGTTGTAGCTTTGCATTAGTGTCTTTTTAAAGATGCGTTTATTGTTATAAGACACTGATGGGAACTCACTTTTTTAAATGCTGTAGAAGAACTATTTTTGAAGTAAATATGATTGTTGAGTAGAGTGCTCAGCAAAAAATGACATCATTATCGTTCAGTATTTGCATATAATTATTTCATAAAGAAATGATATCAATTACAATTCACCAGATGTGAATACCCTGTCATTCACCTGTGTCTACTCATGTAGCTATTAAAATGGGTAAGATTATTGTTTCTTGTAATTTTATCATTACAATTCAGCTAAGACAAAACCATGTCTGTGTGTTCTATTTCTTATCAGCATGTTAACATTGGGAGAGGAAAATGACAGTCAACATGGTGTCAAAGCCAGATTTACAATGCAGCCATGACTGTTTGTTTGTAGCTGTGTCCAATTTTTCACGCCAATTGGAACGCTGTGTAACAAGTTTGAAAATGTCAGCGCTAAGGGTGTGACTAGCTAATGAATCAATGCCCCGATGTTCCAGGCTAGCGCTCTGAGCCGCATGCAGTCTGAAACACTCAACAAATCACTATGCCAATAAGTTAGAACACACACCAGCCCACTGAACCCAGCCCAAGGTCCTGGGACATGACAAGGTGGTGGATGCCCCAGAGACCGGGGGATGGTCGCTGAGGCTGAGGATCTTATTATTATTATAAGATTTCATTTCACTCCGCTCCCTCCACCATGTTGACCCCCTGCCTAACCCCCATCTACACCCTGTGTGTTCCCATAATGTCCCTTTATGCTTTTCCTCAGAACAACTTCCTGGTGGTCTCTGGTGTGTCCACAGGGGTGGTTGAGTGACCAACCTCTCCACAGAACTTTGAGGTCATGTCGACACAACCTGGTCTCAGAGCATTTTGTATTATGTTGTACATAAATCCGAGACACTCCATTTAGTATGATTTGTTACGTTTCATATGTTATGTACTGTATAAATTTGTGGATGTCCATCACCCATTTCATATGATATGTTATGAATTACCATTTGCAAAACGTATGATATGTTACGAATTCTGGCTAGGTGGCTAACACTAGAAAGCTGGCAAACGTTGGTTAGGCTACGAGTTAAAGTTAAGTTTAGGAGTTAGGTTAATAAAGGGTTAAGGTTAAGGGAAGGGTTATTTAACATGCAAAGTAGCTAAAAAGTAGTAAGTAGTTGAAATGTTGCTTATTAGCTAAAATGTTAAAGTTGTCCATGATAAGATTCATACTCACAACGTTTGAGTTGCTAAAAACTCACGTTATATGCCTACCCATCCACCCTACATTTGTTTATTCATTATGTAACCATCTCTCTTATGTAACTATACAAAATGTAACATACAGTGCATTCGGAAAACCCCTTGACTTTTTCACAGCCTTATTCTAAAATGGATTACATTGTTTTACCCCATGACAAAGCAAAAACCGTTTTCTTTTTACATTTTTGCAAATGTATTAAAAATCTAAAACTGAAATATGGCATTTACATAAGTATTCAGACCCTTTACTCAGTACTTCATTGAAGCACCTTTGGCAGCGTTTACAGCTTCAAGTCTTCTTGGGTATGAAGCTACAAGCTTGACACACCTGTATTTGGGGGGGCTCCCAAGTGGCGCAGCGGTCTAAGGCACTGCATCTCAGTGCTAGAGGCATCACTACAGGCACCCTGGTTCAGATCCAGATTCTACATTGTGGAATAATAGTGAAGAAGTCAAAACTATGAAAGAAGTCAAAACTCATCAAGGCAAAGGGTGGCTACTTTGAAGAAACTCAAATATCAAATATATTTTGATTTGTTTAACACTTGTTTGGTTACTACTTGATTCCATATGTGTTATGTCATAGTTTTGATGACTTCATTATTATTCTACAATGTAGAAAATAGTACAAATAAAGAAAAATCCTTGAGTGAGTAGGTGTGTCCAAACTTTTGACTGGTACTGTACATGCTTCTCTTGTGAAATTAGGATATAAGACACTGATTGGCAGACCACATGAACATGTCAGTTCTAGTTAAGAACTAAGATACAATATGGAAATGAAAGACTCACTCTTTGTTAAGATAGTGTCATTTTTACCTTCGATGAAAAGCTAGAAAGATAGATGTACTGTTCGTTGAATGGGTGTTTTTCTTGACCTTGCTAATGCAGGTCTATACTGTGTTTGAATTTAGAGTTGGCTTGCACAAGAAACACAGTCAGGGCCGTGGTGAGATGGAAAGATTTAGTCCCTCAGGGCTCAAAGAGCACCACCATCTATCAGCAGTAGAAATTGAATGGGTTGTGTTTCTCTGAGCTTCACAGATTAGATAGGCATAGATGTTGTGCAAGCAGAACAGAGGCTACCAGTATGCTTATCTTGCTTCTGCTACTGTTGTAGGATCAAGCATAGCACACTGACACAACTCTGGGGAAACCTTCTGTCTGTCTGTCTATCTGTCTTTGGAGATGACGTGTTCTAGTTATTAGTTTAGAGAGAACATCCCTGTACCCTGGAGTATAATGTCAGACCTGTACTATTTCCACACTAAGCAGCCCAGGGAGAATTCATTATGTATTGTAGATGGGATGTTTGGTAATGTGTGATTCCCATTGGAGTGTTCTCTGCGTATTTGTATTATTAACCATATGAAAGTGAGGTTCATCAAAGGCGGCTTAGGTTTGACAAACTTTTTTTTAACCCTCATACTACCAACAGGGGTAATTTCAACCCTCATACTACCGACTGGGGTCATTTTAACCCTCACACTACCGACTGGGGTCATTTTAACCCTCAGACTACCGACTGGGGTCATTTGAACCCCAGAGACACATTTTCTATCATAGCCCAAAGGTGTTTTTACTCTGCTTCATATTTTTATGACCTTGTCAATAAACTTGTTCTTAAAAATTCTAAATCATTTTTTGGTGTTTCTGTATCAATATGGACTTTGAAAAAAAATGTATGTTCTAAACTAAAAATGTAAACACAGAACAAAACTTTATTTTCATATATGTTTCTCTGGAGATGGATAGCAAGTTATCCATACCACCAGAGGGTGGAGCGGGACCTGTGTCACAGATTTTGACCAGATAGACAGATAATCTGCAGAGATATAGCTGTACCACGTATCAAATGACTGTGTACAAAACCAAAATTGCCTCATTTTTGTGCATATATAAATCTGATAATGGTATACAACATATGCCAATTGTTTAAATACTTGATAGAACTGCAATACAGAACTTAGATACACTCTGAATGTACACAGAGAGATGTATTGGTATGTTTTCTCCAAAAAGTAGTTATTCTAGGGCAAATCTAAAGAAGTATTTATTTGAATCCAGATATTCTCTGGAGATGTACTGTTAAGTTAAAACATATCCCCAGAAGGTGGAGGAGGACCTGTCGGAGTGATCATGGCCTGACAGACAGATCACCTGCAGAGATGGAGCACCTTATGGGCTCGCATATACAGTAGTTATAACTGGGTATAATGACGTATGACTGTATTGGTGTGTATTTTGCCAAAAAATAGTTATTCTTCGGAAAATTGTATATTAATACCAGAATTTCTATAAAATCCTCCAATATTCTACATGTGCAACTTGTTATGGTATTTGCGTTGCTATAACATTTGATTTGAAGTGACTTTGAGGATTTGGGCTAACTTTTTAAAGCCTCCTGCAATAGGTCCTACCACTCCCATTGTTTCACAAGCAGCAATGCTGATGCTAGCTGTAGGGTAAGTGAATAAATAAAACTAAGCCATAGTTGTGGTCATTGTCTCTCAGGATCAATGGATAAATAACTTTTTGTCAATAAAATTAAGTATATTAAAATGTTTTATGATATTCCAATCAAATGATGGTAAATCTGCTTTTTAGTACTTGTGGATTGAACACATTTTTTTAAAGGAAACATTTGTATTGAACTGTAATTTTGCTAAATGAATAGTCTGTTTTGGTTATTTTCTATTTCATATAACATTATTTAAATGTATAATGATGTTTTGTTTTTTCCAATAGTTTCTTCTTGGGATCAAAATGACCTGAGATGGTGAACCGTGCATGTAAAATATGTGACACGGAATGACAGACCACAGTAGAATGTCAATTATAGTTAAGAACTAAGATACAATAGTCAAATTAAAGACAGTCTTCATTAAGAAAGTGTAATTGCTACAGCAGGTGAAAAGCCTAACATGAAATAAGATGGATATACTGTTAGTTGAATGGATGTTTTTCTTGACCCTTGACACCTGGTACTGCAGGTCTATGCTGTGTACAAGATAATGCCCATCTGATGAATTTAGAGTTGGCTTGCACAAGAAACACAGTCGGCCGTGGTGAGATGGAGAAATGTAGTCCCTCAGGGCTCAAAGAGCACCACCATCTATCAGCAGTAGAAATTGAATGGGTTGTGTTTCTCTGAGCTTCACAGATTAGATAGGCATAGATGTTGTGCAAGCAGAACAGAGGCTACCAGTATGCTTATCTTGCTTCTGCTACTGTTGTAGGATCAAGCATAGCACACTGACACAACTCTGGGGAAACCTTCTGTCTGTCTGTCTATCTGTCTTTGGAGATGACGTGTTCTAGTTATTAGTTTAGAGAGAACATCCCTGTACCCTGGAGTATAATGTCAGACCTGTACTATTTCCACACTAAGCAGCCCAGGGAGAATTCATTATGTATTGTAGATGGGATGTTTGGTAATGTGTGATTCCCATTGGAGTGTTCTCTGCGTGTTTGTATTATTAACCATATGAAAGTGAGGTTCATCAAAGGCGGCTTAGGTTTGACAAACTGCTTTGTTAAATGTCAGAATGTGTCCCTATGTGTACGGTTGGACATCATGCAAGAAATGCCAGATTAGATTGCTTTACAGTACAGAGTGGGAGGGTGAGCAGAACCGTCTTTGTGACAATTTACGCTAGACCTAGACAATATATTCAGAATATATTCCTTTTGAGAGGCACTTTTTTTCAGTTGAATGTAGGACAGAAGAATTTCCTATGATTGAAGACAATATAAATATTGACCAGTTTAAACATTACCTCAAGGGGGGTTATTCTGACCAAAATGAAGTTGTTTAACAGTTGGGTCTGTTGCACTATCTTTATATGTGTGAGTTTTGTATATTGTTCATATGAGAGATGGTATATACTGGAGGGTTTACTTTTTCCCTTATTGTGGAGTCTGGCCATAATCTATCCCTCCCCTTCTCTCCTCTCTCTTTCCAGTACCTACATGGATCAGAACCTATTTCACACTTTCCCCTGTTAGGAATCCTGCAGTGATGGATCCTGGGTCATTTCGGTCTTCTTTGCACAATTCACCTCTCTCTCCACCTCTCATCCCCCCCAGTAGACCTTCCTTAATGCATTATCTATTCACACCAACATTTGACATGGCCTTTTCTGCACAGCCCTCCTTAGAATAAAAATAAGCACCAGTTTCTCACTGTTCAGCAGTCAGCCACATTGAGATAGACGGAGGGAAGGAGAGAGAGAGGGAGAGAGGCAGTAAAGGAGGGGAGGTACAGCGCAGAGAAGACGTGGGGTAGAAAAGCGAAGGCGAAATAGAGGGTTGGAAAAAGAGTGAGAGCAGTAGAGAGTAAGAGAGACAGGAGAGAGTTCACGGCTAGAGGAGGTATTGAAACACTATTTCATTAGTCACTCTCTCTGTCCCATCCATGGACCAGGGGAGGTAGTGAAAGTAATCTAACGTACATCTATAATTAATTTGCTCTCTTTGGGCTGTTGCATGTGATTGGTCTGTGCGGCTGAGCTTGATCGGGTGATGGAGTGTTTTTATTATGAGTGTGTGAAGGAGCTGGCGTGGAGGGGCACAGGGCCACTGACACTGTAATGCTGTAGCCATCACTACAGCACCAGGTTGAGCAGGGAATGTGGGCCGATGCTGGCCCGTAACTCAAACACCCACATGTGCATGCATGCACAGACATACACACACACACAGCTTCCTGAAGGCAGAGATGGGAGTCACAGCACGTAGCACAATGTTCTACCACTATGTGTCCCACTATTGTCCCATTTTGTGTCCCACTATTGTCCCACTATGTGTCCCACTATTGTCCCATTATGTGTCCCTGTAACGAACCTCTTCTTCATCTGAGGAGGAGTAGGAAGGATCGGACCAATATGCAGCGTGGCAAGTGTCCATGTTAATTTATTAGACTGAACACACAAAGCAAAATACTAAAGTGAATGAAAGAAACGAAACAGTTCTGTCAGGTGAAACACACAAAACAGAAAAAAACTACCCACAAACACCAGGTGGGAACAGGCTACCTAAGTATGGTTCTCAATCAGAGACAACGATTGACAGCAGCCTCTGATTGGGAACCATACCAGGCCAAACACATAGAAATACAAACATAGAACAAAACATAGAATACCCACCCACATCACACCCTGACCAAACAAAAAAATTGAAAGCAATGCAAAGCAATCTAAAGTCTACTGCGTGACAGTACCCCTATTGTCCCATTATGTGTCCCACTATTGTCCCATTATGTGTCCCACTATTGTCACATTATGTGTCCCACTATTGTCACATTATTGTCCCACTATTGTCACATTATTGTCCCATTATGTGTCCCACTATTGTCCCATTATGTGTCCCACTATTGTCCCATTATGTGTCCCACTATTGTCCCATTATGTGTCCCACTATTGTCCCATTAAGCGTCCCACTATTGTCCCATTATGTGTCCCACTATTGTCCCATTAAGCGTCCCACTATTGTCCCACTATTGTCCCACTATGTGTCTCACTATTTCTTTCCCTTTCTCTCTTCTCTCTCTCTATCTTTCTCTCTCTTCCTCCCTCAATGTGAGCACACACTGTTGCTGCTTCTGTACATTTCCTGTACCGCCCCCTGTAGCCCCTCTGCAGATGTGCTGATGCCTTCCTCCACCCCCCCCCCCTCATTTCTCATACTACTTTCCTCTCCTAGCTCTGACAGAAACTCACTTAATGGTCTTCAGAAATGTATTTCTTACCCAGAGTCCTTTTCACAAACACAGTTCAAACCAAACTGCCCTCAGTGCTGGTTCCTTTTGAAACTCCCTGCTCTTTGAATCCTGGCTTTTTGAAGAGAATGACCTCTGCATCTCTTTCTCAGAAACCCAGACTCACACACGTACACACGCACACTCTCACACTCAATCTCTCTTTCCCTCTCTCTTTTTCTTTCTTTCTTTCTTTCTCTCTCTTCTCTTCCTCTTCATCTCTCCACTGAATGTGATTAAGGCTTTGTAAGCAGATGTGGAGTGGGTCAGTAGGTGCTTGGACTTTGCCAGGAAGTTGCTCACATGTCTGGTTTTAATGGGCAGCATATGGAGAGGATGACTGATGAGTGGTGAATCGTGATGACAGGTGCTGAGTCATCTGTCGCACTGAGCCCCAGTGCACAACAGGCCAAATCAAAGGACACCTTCAACCCCCTCACACACACACGCACACAGCGCACACACACAGCACACACACAGCACACACACAGCACACAACCTCTGAAGTCTTACAGGTTGACCACACATTGCACAGCACCAGGTGTCTCAGTTTCACACTCTTTACTTTGCTATTTTGGATTCTCTCATCTCCTCAGCTTGCCTTGTGTCTACACACACCCACTCAGTCACACAATATAGAAAGCATCTTGTTATTTAGTAGGAAGTAATTATGTTTTTGAGCAACATGAGACATATGGCTTAGGATTTAATGTTCTTCATGTTCATTGAATGTTCTTCTCTGGTTAATAATGAGAGGGGGAATAACTACAAACTGGCCTCCGGATTGCTTATTCAAGAGCGGCCTGTACATTTATTTACCTTGCCTGGGGCAGAAAAAAATCTATTTGCTTCCACTTATGCAGGGAAGATAGTGTTCTTTGGTCATGTTTATTCATTCTATTGGTTGGGGAACTATAACCTACTGCACATAGTGATAAGACAACCTTTCTCCATCCATCTCACATGTGCTCGACAAACACAAACAGTCTGTACCCCTCCTATCAAAGTAGTGTCTCTGGGCTGGGGGTCAATCCAGCTCATTTATACTGAGGAGATTATTTTGTGTAATTGGGCCTTTTGAGGTAACGACACCCTATAAATTGGAGATGAGAGATCTAGATGATGCAGGGCCCAAATGTATTGCTATTCCATGGCAACTGCCTCCCGCAATAAGGTCGCGGAGGAGGTGTTTAATTAGACCAGCATGGCCGTCCCAGAGGAGGGGCTTTTTATTACCTCAATATGTCATAGGAATGCATCAGCAACCAACATGCCAACTGCCGAAGAGAGACAGCGAGAGAGAGAGAAAAAGAGCTAGAGCCCGAGAGAGAGAGAAAGAGAAAGAGAGCTAGAGCGCGAGAGAGAGAGGAAGATACAAAGAGGGAGAGAGAGACAGAGAGAGAGAGTGAAAGAGACCTAGAGCACGCGAGAGAGAGAAAGAGAAAGAGAGCTAGAGCGCAAGAAGAGGAAGATACAAAGAGGGAGAGAGGGACACAGAGAGAGAGTGAAAGAGAGTGAAAGAGATTGAGGAAGCGAGAGTGAGAGGAAGATACAAAGAGGGAGAGAGAGGGAGGGGGTGGCATGGGGGAGCGGGGTTGGGAGAAAGAGAGGAACAGAGAAAGGGAATTGGAAAGAAGGAATGAACTATGTAGTGTAGCTTCTTGCTGTCTTATCACTGAGTTGAGCATTAATTTCATTCATTACTGGTTGGTGTTTTTTGGAGATGGGTGGCCAACTGATCTTTGGGCCAGTGGCCAGCAGAAATTAATGGCATCTGTTCAGTCCTGCCTGTGTGAACGTGGTGCCAATCGAACATGTCTCTTCTTCACAGTAGAATGTTTTTGTTGTTGTCAGCCCTGGCCCTGCCTGTTTGTTACAGTGGATCCCTGTGTTCAGTAACATACCTATACTAATGAGCCTGTCCAGGCCTGGGAGGACTCCTGGGTTGCCCCTAACTGTTATAATTATAGCTCAGTGCCCCTGACACACTCTTTCTAGGGAGTTTTTCCTAGCCACCATGCTTCTTCACCTGCATTGCTTGCTGTTTGGGGTTTTAGGCTGGGTTTCTGTACAGCACTTTGAGATATCAGCTGATGTACGAAGGGCTATATAAAATAAATTTGATTGATTGATTGATTGAGCACTAACACCTGCAGGTGGCCTCTTCACTGCCTGTCTAAAACAGAACTGAACTGATCTGGAGGGATGGTTTTTGAGAGAAGAGCTGTGTGACAGGTGCACACATCCGATTTCTAGCTATCCCAAGGTCACTAAACATTTCAGTATTCTGAATAAGTCTCAGGCAGTGGAGGTAGGCTACTGTCTACCTACAGTGGTGGTGTAAACTCTGGGCTACGATCTGGGTGACACACATAGACACACCCACACACGCACACACATAGCATGTAGGGGGAAGTGATTGATTAGGTTTTTAAAAGTCTGATGTGGACCCACGGCCAGTAATTGGCACAGTGCTTTGTTTTTTTTTGTATTCCTCCACGGCTTGATCTATGTCCCCTCTCACATTCAGAATGATTTAAGAAAGCAATTTGAGAGCTCAAGTAGCTGCGGGGTGGGAGAGCAACAGGCAGAGTTGTTCTGTGATTTTCTCAGACACTAGAGGTCAGTGTTGCTCCACTGTTGAAGTTTCAGGGCAGCGTTATCTGAGCTGTTTAAATTCTCATCTGACTGTTGCCCAGTAACTAAGCACTGCGGTTGAGGCTGATTGAGCCAGGGCTGATGGCAGTCTGACAGTCTCTGGTCACTCCCTGCACAAAGCTGAGGTTAGACCAGCTGGAGGGCTTGATAAACTGGGTGACTGGAGCAGTTATCTTCAGATACATTATGTCATGCATAATCTGATTCATCAACTACGTATTTAGTGATAATAAAATAATATTGTTTTTTTTGTATTACAATACATAATGAAATGTTTGATAAAGGATCAATAAATAGATTGAATGTGTGTGGACTGAAGAATATCTACTACAAAAGTAGGCTTGTGTGAAAAGTGATGCAAAAGAACACTGAGAGAATCATATTCAGGGAATATTTTTTAAAACATTTTATGTTTATTTGAAAAAATTGAACATTTATGTAACTAGGCAAGTCAGTTAAGAACAAATTATTATTTACAACGATGGCCTACCCCAGCCAAACCCAGATGACACTGGGCCAATTGTGAGCCGCCCTATGGGACTCCCAATCAAGGCCGGGTATGATACAGCCTGGAATCAAACCAGGGACTGTAGTGACGCCTCTTGCACTGAGATGCAGTGCCATAGACCGCTGTGCCACTCGGGAGCCCCCATGGAATACGAAGGGGTGAGAGGTTGATATGTGTCAATAGGATTTTGACATGGTGTAAAAATGAAGAAACAAACACACATGAAATGATGAATTCATATTGTGCTGTAAATTCCCCCTCCTCCTTCCTCCTCTGTATTGATTGCTGGACGTGTTGTTGTTAACATTTAGATTTGATTACTGCTGACATGCAGGCCAGGGCTGAAACACAGGCTGGTAATGACTGGATGCACCCTGCATATTAAATATAGAATGGATCCTGCAGGAGTAATTAATATCGCACTGTGGTGATAGATTTCCTGGCAGAAACTGACAATCAGATTTGCATGGCTAGAAAGTTCCTTACATGGTTAAATGAATCCTTACTTCCTCCTCTCTCTGTTTGATGGGTTTCTGACTCGGTCACAGTTGTCTTTAGGGTCTCAAGCTAAAACTAGGTGTTGAAATTTGAGTTTTTTTCACCTTTTCACAGTTAAGAGGAAGGCATTCTGGTAATTTCACAGTTGTGGCTGGGAATAGTGGAGGCATGCATGGGGGACATTGGGTCTGTAGTGTTGTTGATACCCTTGACACAGGGCTTTTCTTTCGCTTTACGGCATGGTGCCTTTGCTTAAGTGTGAAGCTCTTGCTTTTTACAGGTCCTGGTGTTTCTTGTTGCGTGCCATGGCCCTGTTAGAATATTCCAGGCCATTCTGTGTGGCTCTGGAGGGAATCATTCTTCTGTACCTCATGTTCCATTTGACACTGGATTGTGTTCCTCCTCTTCTATCACCTCAGCTCTCCAGAGATTCCATTGTGGTTTCTCAAAAATCATTCCACTTTAAAAGGTGTCAGTTTAGTTGCAGATTATAATGCAGTCAAGATGTTGGAGAGGATATTGACCTTGCGGTAAACATGACTATGACATGACCACTTATTTTATCATAATACTGTATATTGCTATATTTCAGCAATGTCAGTATCATCGCTGTCTTTGACCGCTTGTTATTATATTAAAGCTGTTATTACCTAGTTATACATCAAACATCTTGGAAGGTCATTTAGTGTGTAAGAAATCCTCAGTATAGTCCTTAGAATAATGTCATAAATAATGCTCTTTTCTGTAAATATGCGCTTCGAAAAATATAGCTACCACAGTGCCTCTGAAAAGATGAAGTGTTCTTGGTGCTGAAAACATGCCCTTGAATCATCTCTCCTGCATAATAATCCCTCTCTGAAATAACATTTAAACCCTTATGCGTGAAATATCAGGTGTTTGTGTCCATAGCTCCTGTAATGCATCTTTGTCCTTTTTTTTGGCCCCTGCAGATGAGATGACTGATTCTCCTGCATCTGGGTTCTTCTCATAGTCTGTGTCATTTCCAGGCCAGCGCTCCCCTGGGAGACCCCCCTGCCCCGGGTCTGACACACATAACACATAGGCTCTGTCACCACTGCTTATTTTAGAATGGCCTCCTTGGCTGCATGCGAGAAGTTGAACTTCATGTAAATCATATTAATACATTTGCTCCAAAGTTGCTCTAAGGATTTGGGCATGCTCTGGTGAGAGACTGACAGTAATGCTTATGTTCTGCAGGGGCTACATCCACAGTCTGCTGGCTCTGCTGTTTGTGTTGGAGAGAAATGGATATAAAGGGGGTCACTATCAATTCTGAAAGATCACAGAGAATATTTGCTGCAGGACATTGGAACAAAGCTGTAGTGTAGGGTTTACAAGGTTGTTTATCAGTGTGTGTGTGTGTGTGTGTGTGTGTGTCTGTGCATGCGCATGTAAGAACATATTTTGGTGATGTTCAGTTACCCACAAGAAACAAAAACAGGGATTGTATTTGTTCCATTTAACTCCTGCTGCTTGCTCAATAGCTCTCTCCACTGTCTTCATGTCCTCCATTTCAGCCAACACCTGGGTCCCCATCATAAAAACAGAGAGGGAGGGGAAAATGGAGGGAGAAAGCGAGGGATCAAGAGAGAGGATGAGTGAGTGAAAGAGAGAGACCGAGACAGGGAAGAGGCAGAGAAAGAAAGAGAGAGATAAATAAACAAAGAGCAAGCGGGAGGAGGAGATAGAGATGATAGATGAGATGAGATGATGAAAAATAAAATCCTTTGTCTTCACTTTAAGCACAGCTCAGTAGCTGGGCCAGCCATTGATTAGAGTGTGAGGTAATGTTAATGTGATCAATATGTGCCGAGCTGATAAGGATGTTCACAGAAAGTGAGGCTGTCATCTTCCTCCCTCACATCGCCTGGCCTCGCCACATAGCCAAGGAGGGGGAAGTAGAGGAAGAAGAGAAGAGGTGGATGAAGGGAGAAGAGGAGAAGAGGAGGAGAGGAGGAGACTGGCCTATCTTTATCTCCACCATGAGCTAATTGCTCCAAGAGATCAAAGAGTCTCATCGTTAGGGAGGTACTGGATAGAGAGTAGAATGATGATGTCACTAGCTTATGTAACCCTCTCACCACGACTCCAATAGATCAGCACAAGGAGAGGGAGAGGTTTTGGATGGTTGAGGGGCAGCTTTTGGGGAACTGTGGGGAATCTTTGATGGTTGGTTGCCTGGTGGTTGGGAGCTTGGCCCGGTGGGCGGTGGCCAAAACGGATCCCCGTTTTGACTTGGTGGGAGAACCCTTTGGCGAGAATGCCAAGAGTGTGCAAAGCTGTCATCAAGGGAAAGGATGGCAAAGGGTGGCTGTGTAGTAATCAATACGTTTTTGGTTACTACATGATTCCATATGTGTTATTTCATAGTTTTGGTGTCTTCACTATTATTCTACAATGTAGAAAATAGTAAAAATAAAGAAAAACTCTGGAATGAGTAGGTGTTCTAAAACTTTTGGCCGGCAGTGTAACTATCTACACTTTATAGAAAATGTGCTCTTTTAGTATTTCTCCAGCTGGTTTCCTGAAAAAGAAAGCCTCCATTTCTATGTCAAAGATAATAAAACACTGTAGTAAATACTATAGTAATGTCTGCAAAAACACTACAGTAAATACTACAGTATAGTAAAGTCCGCAAAACACTACAGTAAATACTACAGTATAGTAAAGTCCGCAAAACACTACAGTAAATACTACAGTATAGTAAAGTCTGCAAGAACACTACAGTAAATACTACAGTATACTACAGTCTGCAAGAACACTACAGTAAGTACTACAGTATACTACAGTCTGCAAGAACACTACAGTAAGTACTACAGTATTGTAAAGTCTGCAAAAACACTACAGTAAATACTACAGCGTACTACAGTCAGCAAAAACACTACAGTAAATACTACAGTATAGTAAAGTCCGCAAAACACTACAGTAAATACTACAGTATAGTAAAGTCCGCAAAAACACTACAGTAAATACTACAGTATAGTAAAGTCTGCAAGAACACTACAGTAAATACTATAGCACATACTACAGTCCGCAAAAACACTACAGTGAATACTACAATAAAGGCTGAAAAAACACTACAGTGAATACTATAATATTTATACCATGTTATGGTATACTATAACACTTTTATGTGGGTAACCCTTGCTGCAATGCTGGAAAGCTATAATCTCCACAGCAGCAGGCGATTTCAGGTCAATTCGACAGATAGATGTTTAACTAGACTTTCTCTGGACTTGTTACAGGTTAGTAAAATGAAAGATGCACTATGCAGAATTCGCTCCGCCATTTCCTGGTTTCTAAAATGTAATTTGCCTAATTGTTCACCTAATTTCAGTTTCTGTGACAAAACAAGAAAGTATAGTGTAGAGCCCTCAAACTCTGGACTTCAAAGACAGTTCCACTGTGTTTTTTCATTGTTCCCCTCGAATCAGGCACTGATTTAGACCCGGGACACCAGTTGTGTGCAATTAAATATCAGGAATGTTGGCAGTTGATGTTACTCTTCAATAACACAGACCCAAAGCAAATCAGGGGGAGAAAAAAAGGTTTATTCAAAGATAAAACCAAGTCATAGATGTTGTGCTGAGAAGTAGATGTTCATTCTTCCCTATCCTCAGTGATTCTTTCCATAGAACAAAGAGGCAGGATATAGTTTTATATCCGAACCCTAGCCTGTGGTTGACCAATTAGAATTCCTTGCAATAAAACTGTTTCAGGCTCAATGCCTAGACAAATTCCTCCCATGTCTCTGACCCATTGATCATTAATTCCCTATTACAGAAATACCACTATTTCCATTGATCATTAATTTCCTCTTGACCTTTAATCTTCTGCGTTGTGTATTTATCTTCAAAATATTCTTACACTCCCCCTAGACCATTTTAAAAATACATATACTTAAATATGTATTCCTAGAAAATAATAGGAAACATGAAAATATAGGCAGTATAAAAAACATTAGCAGTAAGCATAAAATCATTCACATTTAAACACCTTGCTGTCACGCCCTGACCGTAGATTGCTTTGTATGTTTCTATTTTTTGTTTGGTCAGGGTGTGATGTGGGTGGACATTCTATGTTTGTATGTCTAGGTTTTGTATTTCTATGTTTTGGCCGTGTATGGTTCTCAATCCGGGACAGCTGTCTTTCGTTGTCTCTGATTGAGAACCATACTTAGGTAGCCTGTTTTCCCTCTGTTAGTTGCGGGTGGTTATTTTCTGTTTAGTGTTGGTTGCACCTTGCAGAACTGTTTCGGCTATTCTTTTGTTGTTTTGTATTTGAGTGTTCAGTTCAGTATATTAAAGACGAATACGTACCTCGCTGCATTTTGGTCTGACGATTCCTCTTCTTCTTCCGATGAATGCCGTGACACTTGCATTTCTATAAAACACAAAGGGTATATTTTACTTGCTGCTACAATAAGAAATACATTTCAAACAAAGTTATAGACAATAAGTATTAACAGGTGTAATGATGATGTCCCTTACAACTCCTACCACATCCTGTATTAGGGTGCACACATCCTCAAGGGTGCGTACTCAGCCCCCTCCTGTACTCCCTGTTCATCCATGACTGCATGGCCAAGCACGCCTCCAACTCAATCATCAAGTTTGCAGACGACACAACAGTAGTAGGGTTGACTACCAACGATGATGAAACAGCCTACAGGGAGGAGGTGAGGGTTCTGGGAGTGTGGTACCTGGAAGACAACCTCTCACTCCAAGTCAACAAAAAAAAGCAGATGATTGTGGACTTCAGGAAACAGCAGAGGGAGCACCCCCCTATCTACATCGACAGGACCACAGTGGAGAAGGTGGAAAACTTCAAGTTCCTTGGCGTACACATCACTGACAAACTGAAATGGACCACCCACACAGACAGCGTGGTGAAGAAGGTGCAACAAAGCCTCTTCAACTTCAGGAGGCTAAAGAAATGTTGCTTGTCACCTTAAACCCTCACACATTTTTACAGATGCACAATTGAAAGCATCCTATTGGGCTGTATCATCACCTGGTATGGAAACTGCACTGCCCGCAACCGCAAGGCTCTCCTGACGGTGATGCGGTTTGCCCAACGCATTAACTGGGGCAAACTACCCGCTCTCACTTAATAATGTTAACATATCTTGCATTACTCATCTCATATATATATATATATATACTGTTTTTTCTATACGATTCTACTGTATCTTAGTCCGTTCATATGTATAACTCATTCCTACTTAGATTTATGTGCATTGGCTATTTGTTGTGTAATTTGTTAGATATTACTGCACTGTTGGAGCTAGAAGCACACGCATTTCGCTACACCAGCAGTAACATCTGCTAATCACGTGTATGTGACCAATAAAATTGGATTTGATTTGATTTTGATTAGGAGGAAACTCACAAAATAAATAATTGTCTGCAAGACAATAATAATCAATCGTCCTATTGGCAAGGTAATCGTTCACAGAGTCCTTTAAAAGTTACCAGCTCTTCCACACTGGTATCAGTCCCACATAGACAACTATCAGAACTTACGTTCAGTCTGCCGGTAGTGAGGAATTCTTCTTCCGTTCAACTGGTTGATAAGGACTTCTTTAATGAACACTTCACTGGTGATCATGTATCATTTCAGGTACAGGCCTTGGGTCAAGGAATATTGCTTCAGCTTCAGACGACAGATTATCATAACCTGTAACGAAGGAAACAAAAAAGTGAAAGTAACATGTCCTAGTTTCAAGAGAAATTGACATTTCACCTAGATATCCCTAATATGACGACTGCGGTGTACAACATAGAAGCTTATCAGGTTCTGATCATCTTACTATGCTTCTTCACCCAAGATTGACCCCCGATTGCTAATCAATCAGTTCTTCATTCTCCAGGCTCCGCTTAGTCATCAAAATGGATAATCTTGCAATGAGTGACATGTATCCATCGTGATTTTCTCTGAACTTTCACTGCTGACCTTGTTATGAGCAAAACATGATAAGGACCTTCCCAGTTTGGTCCTAATGTCTCTGTTCCATATTGTTTTACCATCACCCACTGTCCTGGTTCTACGTCATGTCCCCCCCTCGGGAGTTATTCCCCTCTTTTACTTGTCTGTCTGCTTCCCCTACTGCATTAGAGAGTTGTATGCAATAGTTAAGCATTGTGTCACTCACAAAGTGAACGTCTCAAATCTAACGTGCCTGTCACTATCACATTGTCCGTTATAGTAACTGCCCAGCCTGCCTTCCTCACACCCTCCTTCACAATGCTTGAACCATCTGTGTACAAGATAAGCTCAGGGTTTTCCTGCAGATGACTCTTAGTAAACCCATCAGAGAGCTGATCCAAAACCAACTCACAACAGTGGTGTTCAAGTGATGTGGTGTCTGAAGGAAGCATCAGAGTAGCTGGATTACATGGTGTGCCACGTTGTATGATGATGTTATACAACTTTTGAAGTTAATGTAATACCATTTTTAAGTGAGAGAACCACTCTGGATAAGGGCAGGACAGCTCCTCCGGATGTGAACATGAAACATATTTTAAATTCACTGTCTAGTGACATGAAGAACCATTTCAAAGTAGAGAAGTGTAGGCAAGAGATAATAAAGAAATATTCCGTCATTGTTGAAAAAGATGGAACATGGAATCTGTCTGATATGCAAAAAGCGTAGGGAAAAATACAGAAAATGTCTAACTCGTTGACAAAATCACGATGGTCTTTAACAGTGTTTGCCGAAATAAGAAAAAGGGAAGATAAATGCTGTCTTGAGAACCGTGATAGGATACAGAGAAATAAAGAGAGTTTGAGGGCTCTTGGTGAACAGATAAAAACCTTAAAAGAAGAAATTCAACAATTACAGGCAAGGGTCGTAAAAGCAGACTTGGTCCCAACCTGTGGACCTTTTGTTCCCTCAGGCTGAATTGCGCAAGGATGATAGGGTTTCAAACATCTGGTCTGCATTGCGTGGCTTTGAGTCAATATATTCTGACAGCGGTGACAAACAATGTCTTAGGCCAACCAGAACACAGGCTGTAAAAGGTGGTAAAGACAAACCTCCGGTGACAGTAATCACACATAAATCAGCATCTCCAAAACAGTTGGATGAATGGTCAAAAACTTTGAAGCATCCACGAGACAGGGGTATGAAGATGTGGGACCCCGTATCTCTACTTGCACATCATCATCTGCACATCTATCACTCCAGTGTTAATGCTAAATTGTAGTTACTTCTCCACTATGGCCTATTTATTGCCTTACCTCCCTAATCTTACTACATTTGCACACACTGTATATAGATTTTTCTATTGTGTTATTGACTGTTTGTTTATCCCATGTGTAACTCTGTGATGTTGTTTTTGTCGCACTGCTTTGCTTTATCTTGGCCAGGTCGCAGTTGTAAATGAGAAATTGTTCTCAACTGGCCTACCTGTGAAATAAAATGTTTTTAAAAATGTTGAAGCGTTTTACGAAACTCTACAATCTGCATCCTTATGATGGGTTCCAGTTATTAGCCTTTGTTTTGAACAACCATGAACATGGTGTTGTTGATGAAAAGATTTAAAGAGCTGTGGGTGGTGAAGAGCAAGATGTGGCCGATGGACGGAGAGCCATACATGTTTTCCTTAAGGGTCTGACCAATGCAACCACCAAGAACCGTTTGTTGAATTTGAAGGTTTAGAGCAGAGGTGGTTAGACACAGTGGGTTACCTGACATGGAAGATGAAGATACACTCAATTCCTCCAAAATGGGGCAATCACTCAATCTATACACAATGATTTGCAAAAAAAATGTTTGTTTCCACAACTACTGATTGGGAGAGACAAAACTACGGCAACATCATGGAAAGGCTGTCACGACTGGATAGAGACATCAGTCAACATAATAAACCAGCTGTTATCAGAGTTGTGCAGGTTCCGAGTGAAACCAACAACATTATTCGTTCAGCAGAAGAGAAACCTGGTGTACAGTTGAAGTGGGAAGTTTACATATACCTTAGCCAAATACATTTAAACTCAGTGTTTTACAATTCCTGACATTTAATCCTAGTAAAAAGTCCCTGTTTTAGGACTAGGATCACCACTTTATTTTAAGAATGTGAAATGTCAGAATAATAGTAGAAAGAATGATTATTTCAGCTTTTATTTCTTTCATCACATTCCCAGTGGGTCAGAAGTTGACATACACTCAATTAGTATTTGGTAGCATTGCCTTTAAATTGTTTAACCTGGGTCAAATGTTTTGGGTAGCCTTCCACAAGCTTCCCACAATAAGTTGGGTGAATTTTGGCCTATTCCTCCTGACAGAGCTGGTGTAACTGAGTCTGATTTGTAGGCCTCCTTGCTCGCACACGCTTTTTCAGTTCTGCCCACAAATTTTCTATAGGATTGATGTCAGGGCTTTGTGATGGCCACTCCAATACCTGGACTTTGTTGTCCTTAAGCCATTTTGCCACAACTTTTGAAGAATGCTTGGGGTCATTGTCCATTTGGAAGACCCATTTGCGACCAAGCTTTAACTTCCTGACTGATGTCTTGAGATGTTGCTTCAACATATCTACATAATTTTCCTGCCTCATTCTGCCATCTATTTGTGATGTGCACCAGTCCTTCCTGCAGCAAAGCACCCACACAACATGATACTGCCACCCCCGTGCTTCACAGTTGGGATGGTGTTCTTCGGCTTGCAAGCCTCCCCCTTTTTCCTCCAAACATATCTATGGTCACTATGGCCAAACCGTTCTATTTTTGTTTCATCAGACAAGAGACATTTCTCCAAAAAGTACAATCTTTGTCCCCATGTGCAGTTTCAAACCGTAGTCTGGCTTTTTTAGGGTGGTTTTGTAGCAGTGGCTTCTTCCTTGCTGAATGGCCTTTCAGTTGTAAAAAAATATTTTAACCTTTATTTAACTAGGCAAGTCAGTTAAGAACAAATTCTTATTTTCAATGACGTCCTAGGAACAGTGGGTTAACTGCCTGTTCAGGGGCAGAACGGCAGATTTGTACCTTGTCAGCCCAGGGATTTGAACTTGCAACCTTTCGGTTACTAGTCTTAACTGACTTGCCTAGATAAAATGTAATTAAATTGATGCAGGGGTGTGGATAGGCTAATTTGAACAACCTATTTTAGGACTTGATGTTACGATGCAACTTGACTCTACACTGAACATTTCTGAAGGGAAGGTGACGTGGCAAATCAAATCAAATGTTTATTTGTCACATACACACGGTTAGCAGATGTTAATGTGAGTGTAGAGAAATGCTTGTGCTTCTTTTTCCGACAATGCAGTAATAACCAACGAGTAATCTAACCTAACAATTGAAGGATATGTACATAAAGATATATGAATGAGTGATGGTACAGAACGGCATAGGCAAGATGCAGTAGATGGTATAGAGTACAGTTTATACATATGAGATGAGTAATGTAGGGTATGTAAACATATAAAAGTGGCATTGTTTAAAGTGGCTAGTGATACATGTATTACATAACGATGGCAAGATGCAGTAGATGGTATAGAGTACAGTATATACATATGAGATGAGTAATGTAGGGTATGTAAACTTTATATTTATAAGTGGCATTGTTTAAAGTGGCTAGTGATACATTTTTACATCAATTTTTCCATCATTAAAGTGGCTGGAGTTGAGTCAGTATGTTGACAGCAGCCACTCAATGTTATTGGTGGCTGTTTAACAGTCTGATGGCCTTGAGATAGAAGCTGTTTTTCAGTCTCTCGGTCCCTGCTTTGATGCACCTGTACTGACCTCGCCTTCTGGATGATAGCGGGGTGAACATGCAGTGGCTCGGGTGGTTGTTGTCCTTGATGATCTTTATGGCCTTCCTGTGACATCGGGTGGTGTAGGTGTCCTGGAGGGCAGGTAGTTTGTCCCCGGTGATGCGTTGTGAAGACCTCACTACCCTCTGGAGAGCCTTACGGATGTGGGCGGAGCAGTTGCCGTACCAGGCGGTGATGCAGCCTGACAGGATGCTCTCGATTGTGCATCTGTAAAAGGTTGTGAGTGCTTTTGGTGACAAGCCGAATTTCTTCAGACTCTTCAGACTTCAGAGGTGGTGAAGAGGTGGACCAATTCAGTTTGTCTGTGATGTGTACGCCGAGGAACTTAATACTTACTACCTACTCCACTACTGTCCCGTCGATTTGGATAGGGGTGAGCTCCCTCTGCTGTTTCCTGAAGTCCACGATCATCTCCTTTGTTTTGTTGACGTTGAGTGTGAGGTTATTTAGACAACTGCAGGGATCTACAGTTCAGAACCATCCCATTTGGACGACGAAGAAAAAGGAGTGTGTAACTTTGGATATGGAACCAATGTATTTGTCATGTGTTGCCCCACCGTTAGCAAGGAAGCTATGGCCGCTACTAAAGTAGTGATTAAAGATCTGTGGGACATGGGTATAGTTGAAACGACACATTCTGCCAACATGTTGTTCATACTCTTTCGACAATGAATCGAGCTGCACAGGTCATAGCTGCTCGTTGCTCCGGTCCTCATAGGGTAAGAGTTGAATACCCCTTGTGTAGAGAGTCATTGTACCATTTAAACCGCTGTGAAATATATTTTCCATAACCAAAAATATTGTTTACAGCTGTTTGAAGCTGGTGTACAAAACCAAAAGTAAAATAAGCAAATATTAAA